>NW_007870261.1:0-590 GCF_000696425.1 Galeopterus variegatus
GGATAGTGCATATTGTAGTATAATTAGCAACCTCTGCCATAGCATTTTCTAGCTTTTTTTTTCTTTTGCTAATTTCCCCAAACACCCTAAGCTTTAGCTAACCTGGATTACCTTTCATTTTCTATGTTTTTCTGTTTTATCATCTCAAGTTTTGATTATGCTATTCTTTGTTCTGGAATGCGTATCCCTATTTAAGGTGGATTGATGGAACTTGACCATAAACCTTTCAGATGAGAGGAAAAGTGTTTTACCTTTCCGTAGAAACTGGCAAAAATTCAACTGAAAAAAAGTTATTCTCTGAATAATCATGGTCTACTTTGAGCTGTAGTCATTGACAAAGCTATTTTCTAGAAGGTTGAAATGCTTGATCTATGTTCTGGTGAGTGATTTGTATACAATGCATCACTATTGATAATAGTAATTTTAAAGTAAAAAAACTTACTTTTCAAAAAAGTGTTTTATGTTTTATTTATAATTCTCCAAAACAAATTATATCAATTCCTTTTTTTTTTTTTTTTCCCTTTTTGTCTTTTTTTTTGTGTGTCCGGCAACGGATTGCAACCCTCAGTGTCGCGCCCGTACCGGACCGG
>NW_007870262.1:0-590 GCF_000696425.1 Galeopterus variegatus
CCTGTTGGCCATTCGTAGGTTTTCTTTTGAGAAATATCTATTCAGGTCATTTGTCCATTTCTTAATCAAATTATTTGGGTTTTTTTGCTGTTAAGTTGTTTAAGTTCCTTTTCTAATAGTAATCCCTTATCAGATAAATAGTTTTCAAATATTTTCTCCCATTCTGCTTGATGTCTCTTCACTCTGTTGGTTATTTCTTTTGCTGTACAGAAGCTTCTTAGTTTGGTGTAATCCCATTTGCCTATTATTGCTTTTGTTTCCTGTGCTTTAGAAGTCTTCTCCATAAAATTTTGCCCAGATCAATGTCCTAGAGTATTTCCCCTATGTTTTATTCTGCTAGTTTTATAGTTTCAGATCTTACATTTAAGTCTTTAACCCGTATTGAGTTGATTTTGGTAAATGGTGAGATACAGGGGTCTAGTTTTATTCTTCTGCATATGGAAGTCAGATTGTGTAATGCCTCCAGCTTTATTGGTTTTGCCGAGGATTGATTCAGCTATTTGGGATCTTTTGTGGTGCATATGGATTTTAGGATTGTTTTCTCCATTTCCGTGAAGAATGTCATTGGTATTTTGATAGGAATTGCATTG
>NW_007870263.1:0-590 GCF_000696425.1 Galeopterus variegatus
CATGCCTTGGGTCCCCAGGTGGGCCCTGAGGCACTGGTAGTATGCCTGGATATGGGAGTGGGGTCCAGTCCCCAGCTCCATCCTCATGTCCCCTGGCGGGCCCCAAGGTGCAAGCTATGTGCCTGGGTCAGAACTAATTTTTTGTCCTTTGCTTACGTCTAAAATGGGGGAACTTCCTGTGGGAACCAGTTCTTGAGCTGTGTGGCTGAGCTAAATTGCTGCTTTACTGCTGTTTCCCTAGGGAAGGCTTTTTGTGAAGCTCAGGGTGTAATGGTTGACCTTATAGCTACTTCCAGCTCTCCAGAGACCTGGTGCTCCTGTGTTGTGTAGAAACTCTGATCTGGACCTGAGTTTTTTCATTGAACTGCACCCCATGCAGTTCTGCATTCCCAACCAGTCTCCTCTAAGTGGTCCTGTGCTGATGGGGGGACGGGCTGATTGGCTGTCCTTGCTGTGTTCCAGTGTTCTCCTGGTGAGCCTGTCTCCCCCACCACCCATACTCCAAACACTTCCCATGGAACGGGCCCTCCACTGGTCCCTTGTGATGACTCACTGGCCTCTGAATGGCTCCCCTTTTTCAGCTGTTCTGG
>NW_007870264.1:0-590 GCF_000696425.1 Galeopterus variegatus
TCAAGGACTTTGGACACTAGGGAGATAATTTGGGGTCCAATTTATGCAAAGCTTTTTCTGAATAATAATTCCTGAAATAGCTGAATAGGGGCTGCTGGTTAGCTCAGCTGGTTAGAGTGTGGTGCTGATAACGCCAAGGTTAAGCGTTCAGATCCATGTACCAGCTCACTGCCAAAAAAAAAGAAAAACAAAAAGAAAGAAAGAAAGAAAGAAATGCCTGAATTAAAATGTATTTAAAGCAAGGCTTGCCAAGCCAGTGACATACACCTCAGTTACTTACTTGCTGTTTTAGAGTATCCATATCACTGCTTCCTTGGTGCAGATAACTGAGAAAGAACTATATATTTATTTGTTCTCACTGTTATTTAAACTAAGAAATCTGATATTATTGATGATAGAAAATGACTCACTTTTCTATTAGCATACAGAATACTTGAGCAAGTAGAGGTGGCATGTATACAAATTCCTAAGAATATAGTTTTGGTTTTAAAAGAAGTATATTCAAAACTACTTCTTGAGACATTAAAGTTTCAACCTCATTCTTGTACTGTACATGTATACTTTATATTGAACAGTTTGGTTGATTTTTT
>NW_007870265.1:0-590 GCF_000696425.1 Galeopterus variegatus
GGGCCACCTCAGGGAGCTGCTTCCAGCACCAGCACCCCGGGTGCTTTGGCTGCTCCAGCCAAGGCTTAATTGGTCCTAGGTGTGGCTAGACCCACCACTTTAGAAAATACAAGCCAGAAGCCTTGGTGGCATCACGTGGTGTTAGGTCTGTAGGCTCGCAGAATGCCAGAGCTGTGAAGGCTAAGGAACCTCCACCCCCAAATCAAAGGATGTATGGAAAAGTCTGGGGGCCCAGGAAGAGATCTGTTATGGGGGCAGAGTCACCACAGACAGCCTTTGCTAGAGCAATGCTGAGCAGATTTGTGGGGTCAGAGTTGCAACAGAAAAACCCCATCAGTTCCATACCTAGTGGAGCAATGAGAGTGGGATTGCCATGGAGACCCTAGAGTTGTGGAGCTATCAGAGTGGAACAGCAGCCTGGGAGAGCTGAAGTGTGGCCTGAGACCAGGAAAGCCGTAGAAGTGTAGCTGCCCAAGTAGTTGGGGACCCAACCCCCACACCAGTGTGCAGAGGACATCAAACATGGAGACAAGGTACCAGATTTGCCAGCTTTGAGATTTAATGCCTGCCCTCCTGGGTTTCTTGTTTGA
>NW_007870266.1:0-590 GCF_000696425.1 Galeopterus variegatus
CAGTTTATTCTTAGGTCTTAAATAGTCAATCTCAGCTTTTCACCATATTAAAATGTATTAGGAAATTGCTAGAAAAAAACATCCCTGTTGTGCTTGCATGTTTCTTGGTCAGAGATGTTGTCTTATTTAACATCATTTAGCTATGTGCCTCCTGCCAAAAGGTCTCAATACATCCTGGGACAGCCTTATCTTTGAGATTATTCTGCTTTTTCCAGTGGAAATGGATGGAAACATTGCATCTGTTCCAAATGTTTCTCATTGCTTACTGTTAACTTTTTCCGAGTCAATGACTCAGTTTGACTCAGCAATTTATCTTTTCAGAGTCAAGTTAACTCTAAAATAGATCTCTTTATACTCACGGTGTTGTATTCTATAAGCATAAGTTTCTTATTTGAGGCAGTGAGAACCAAATGGCCTAAATTTACTGAGAGACTTTCTCTCCTTCTTTCAACTTTTATTGATGTTAGAAATAATGAAATCGGAACAAGGAAGATGTTGAAAACAGGCAAAACAAATAATAGTATTTAGGTCACATTTGTTAGAGACAAAAGAGTGAGGATTTCAACAAAGTAAAATACTTGAGGTGAATA
>NW_007870267.1:0-590 GCF_000696425.1 Galeopterus variegatus
ACACCGTCCCTCCCCCCATGAATGACAGCATCGGCAAAGGGACTGGATTCGGGAGCCGGGCTGCCGGGAGTGGAGGCTGGGCTCCAACACTGTAGACCAGCTGTGCACACTCAGAGCTCTCTCTGCCTCAGTTTCCTCACGGATAAGTAGGGACAATAGCAAAACCTGCTTCATCGACTGGGTGTACGGATTACGTGAGCCGGTATTTGTAAAGGGCTTAGGACAGCAGCAGGCACAGAGGAAAGTGTGTTAGTTTCCTGATGCTGCCATAACAAATGACCTCAAACAGGGTGGCTTAAAGTGCAGAGAACTAGTCCCTGGCCATGCTGGAAGGCAGAAGTCCAGAGTCAAGGTGCCAGCAGGTTCTCTGAGGGAGACAGCATCCCACGCCTCCCTCCAGCCTCTGGTGTTGGTGGCATCCCTGGCTACCCATGTCTTGTGGCCCTGTCACTACAGCCTCCACCTCTGCCGTCACAGGGCATGGCCTTTCTCTCTAATGAGGATGCTCTCACTGGGTTTAGGGCCCACCGTAGTCCCCCCTGAAGTCCTCGTCATGGCTACCTTCATACATCTGCAAAGACCCCGTTTCC
>NW_007870268.1:0-590 GCF_000696425.1 Galeopterus variegatus
GACCTGAAAATAGTAAGTTGAGAAGACAAAAGTGCCAGTAGAATGACTTTGGCTGTTTTAGTACTTTGTTTTACCATCTGGCTGAACCATGTGATAATATTTGCATGAAAGCAAGTATGCCCTCAAAACCTTTATTGCAAATAAAATGACATTGAAAAGGCAATTCCTATATTATGTTATTTAAGGTAGAAGTTCCATTCTTCATGTATGAAAATAGGAACAAAAAAATCAAATTAGAATTGTCCAGGAGAATCTGACATCATATGCCAGAATGACATAACGGATAAACTCATGGCAATGGTTTTATTGGATTTTTGACTTTAGTATCTATACTAAAAATGACAAAAGTAGGACAGTTGAAGCTGCTACTATCTTCATGAGGGCAGAGGGCTGTTTCCTCCAAGCCAAAGATGAATTCATATTAAGGCCATATGAAAATTTGCATTCTGACCTTGGTATTTTGCCTAACCCATGGGTAGCATTAGATTTTAAAAAAAAGAAAAGGAAAAATCAAAATAAATGTATTAATGCTACTCAAGCAACAATCATTGATCTTAAATAGAAGACGATCAAACCTACCACTCTAATCT
>NW_007870269.1:0-590 GCF_000696425.1 Galeopterus variegatus
CACCCCCACACAACTTGTTTACAAAGAATGTGCTGCACCACCCCCAACCAGACCTGAGGCAGGGGGCCTGACTAAACTATTCTATTTTCCTCACACAAGGTCTTTGTTTATGAAGCATATTCACTGTTTCTCATGATCAATGTACTGAAGAATAATAAATAATAATAATTATTATTATTAAATAATAAATTATTTAATAAATAATAATAATAATGATACTACCTCAACTAAGCTCTAAAAATTATAATATCTATCATGACCTTTATAGTTTTCTATATTGTACTAGAATTACTATTATATAGAGAGAAATATTCTGAAATAATCATTGTGTTTGTCTTTCCTACAATTTCCATAAACAGCCCCTTCCCTTTCAATATTTTCGAATAGGGTTATTATTGTTATTCTGGTTGGGGCAGTTGTTTGTTTGTTTGTTTGTTTGTTTGTTTTTTGTCTCTGCTATCCACACTGCACTATTTTTAGAATCTCTGACTCTTTCTTACACAAAAATTGCTGATAGAATACCCAGACCTATTTTGGTGATTAAAACTACTCCACACACATTTCAAATTGCCCTCCAAGGTGAATTAGTG
>NW_007870270.1:0-590 GCF_000696425.1 Galeopterus variegatus
TCTCTCTCTCTCTCTCTCTCTCTCTCTCTCTCTCTCTCTCTCTCTCTCTCGTGCTTCCTCTAACCATGTGATCTGCTTGTACCTGCTGGCTGCCTGCCAATTTCTGCCATGAGTAGAAGCAGCCTGAGGCCCGTGCCAAATAAGCCAAATAAACCTCTGTTCTTTATAAATTACCCAGTCTCAGGTATTTCTCAGGTTATAGCAACAGAAAGAGAAAATTGGTACCAAGGAGTGGGGTGTTGCTATACAGATATCTGAAAATGTGGATGCAACTTTGGAACTGGATGTTAGGCAAAGTTTGGAGGAGTTTAGAGGACTTAGAAGAAGACAAAAAAGATGAGGGAAAGTTTGGAATACTTTAGAGATTGGTTAAATGGTTGTGATCAGAATGGTGATAGAAACGTGGACAGTAAAGGCCATGCGGTTGATGAGATCTCAGATAGAAATGAGGAACTTACCAGGAATTGGACAAAAGATAACCCTGCTACACCATAGCAAGGAATTTGGCTGCATTGTGTCCATGCCCTTAGACTTTGTGGAAGGGGGGACTTAAGAGTTGTGAACCAGAATGCTTGGCAGAAGAAATTTCC
>NW_007870271.1:0-590 GCF_000696425.1 Galeopterus variegatus
ATTTGATGCAAAATGTGTGAAAGGTTAAAACAATCTATAATCTAATAAAGAGTTATTGACTTTGTTTAAATGACAATAAACAGATGGCAGTAATGGTTTAAACACTAGATGCAGAATAGGCTCAGTAGATTACTGCTGACACCTGCAGAGATGCTGGGCAATTTGGTGCACTGCTATTATAATCCAGCTAATTATAATTAAATATCTATATTATTTATGCCTCAAAATTTACTATACTCACACATACATATGTACGTACACATACACACATATATGTTAAAATGATTTTTAAAGATAGGGATATATCCTTTATACATAATTTTTTAATTTCTAATTTTTATTATTAGCATATTTTTTATTACAAATCATGATTTTTCCTTATGCCCTTTACCCGACCTATCATTCCCCAAACCCCCTCCCTCCCTCCCTGCCATCTCTAGGTTTAGGTTTGTTCTCTCCTTCTGAAAGTTCAATGTATTATTTTGGCCCTCCCTCCTTCCCTCCCCCTTCTCTCTCTCTCTCTCTCTCTCTCTCTCTCTTTCTTTCTTTCTTTCTTTCTACCTAGTTATGAGTGAGAACATGCATTATTT
>NW_007870272.1:0-590 GCF_000696425.1 Galeopterus variegatus
ATGCAATTACTTTTCACAACCTCCACTGCTACCACACGCATCCCTGAAGCCATTATCACTCGGTGGGATTATCTGAGTAGGCTCATAATCATCTTTGTCTTGAAACTTAGCCCCCCCAAAGTCTATTTTTTTTTCTTTCTAAAAAATTTATTTTTACTGGTACCTATTTGTAGAGTACGGTGTGCTGTTTTAAGACATACATATATTATACAATGATTCACTTGGGAAACATAGCATATACATCACCTAAACATTTATCTTATTTGTGGTGATTAGAGTCAAGAGCCTCTTTTCAGCTATAGAGAAATACACAATGCAAAATAATATTATCAGCTATAGTCAGCCTAGAACCCCAGAACTTATTCTTCCTGTCTACTTGTAACTTTGCATACATTAATTCACAGTTCCCACTCCCCCCACTGCCTTCCCTTCCCAGTCTCTGGTAACCATTCTTCTATTCTCTACCTCTGTGAAAATCACATTTTATTTTTTTCTTTGTTTTGAGATTCCACATATGAGTAAGATCGTGCAGTATTTGTCTCTCTGTGCTTGGCTTACTTCACTTGACATGATGGTCTCCAGTTCTATCC
>NW_007870273.1:0-590 GCF_000696425.1 Galeopterus variegatus
GCATGAACCCCTGCATTTCACAGGGAAAGAACACTTTAGATCAACTATGATTGCTCTGGCCTTGCTCGTCCTCACCAGCTTCAGCCACACCAGCTTCCTTGCTGTTCCTTGAGCGTTCGGGGCACACGCCTGCCTCGGGGCTGTGGCTGCTACTTGGCCCACACCCGCACCTCTTTCACGTCTTTGCTGTAATGGCATCCTGTTCATGAGGCTTTTCTAGATTATACCCCAGTGCCTTGACCTCTTTCCCGCTTTACTGACCTTTAACAGTGTGTGTGTGTCTGTGTGTGTGTGTGTGTGTGTATGAGAGAGAGAAGGGGTATAGTGTACAGCTCCCACTAGACTGCACATGCCAGAAGGGCAAGGATTTGGTCCTTTGTGTTCTGCTGTGGGTTGATTGAATTGTGTCCCCCAAAGTTCATACATTAGAAGTATAATCCCCACTGTAACTGTTGAGGGTGGGAAATCCTACTATGGTAATTGAAGGGCGGGGCCTTGAAGTGGATTAAGTGGATGGTTTAAGGGTGGCCAGGGGTGTGGTTCTGAGGGCTTTAAAAGGAGAGCATATGAGTCTCTCTCTCTCTCTGCTC
>NW_007870274.1:0-590 GCF_000696425.1 Galeopterus variegatus
AGCTGCCTCAAGTAATAGATAGGGAGCTCTCGTAATGAATCTCAAGGTTGGAAAAGGGACGAGTATTCTTTCGGTCTAACAAAGTATCTACTATATGCCAGAAGAAGCTTAATCTCTGAGGTACAAAATGACTGATCTAGAAAATCAGCATCTATAAAATCAGTACCACAAAGATTAAGCTCCTTCTGGCATATAGTACATACTTTGTAAGATTCTCACATTATTCATGAGCATTAGATTCTCCCAGCATCCATGAGCATCTTTCTCCACTGCTTTCTATACCTGCCCCAATTGAAAAACAGATATGAATGAAACAGAAAATGCTTGATAATCGAAGCCAGAGGACAGGCACGAGGGGAAGTAGAAACTTGGTGGGGAATATGAATAAAAAAGATAAAAGGACCAGGAAATGATGTTGAGAGTGGGCAAAGAATAGGATCCAACAGGAATGTTCTCTCTTGATCATAGAATATCCACACAGTATCTTCTGAGAATCTAGGAGTAAGACTTCCATATCAGTGGACTAAGCCCAGGGACTCACAGAACAGGCTATATCTCTGCTACATTGTGAAACTTGCTGTTTGGGTTAG
>NW_007870275.1:0-590 GCF_000696425.1 Galeopterus variegatus
GATACACAAAAAAATTCTCAACATCACTAGTCATCAGGGAAATGCAAATTAAAACCACATCAAGATACCACCTCACTCCAGTTAGACTGGCTATAATCAAAAAAGACGGAGAATAATAAAAGCTGGCAAGGGTGTGCAGAGAAGGGAACACTACTGCACTGTTGATGAGACTGTAAATTAGTACAACTTTGGGAAACAATTTGGAGGTTTCTCAAACAACTACACATAGATCTTCCATATGATCCAGCAATCCCTCTACTGGGTATATATCCAGAGGAATGGAAATCATCATGTCAAAGAGATACCTGCACTCCCATATTTATTCCAGCTCGGTTTACAATAGCCAAGAAATGGAACCAACCTAAATGTCCATCAATGGATGATTGGATAAGGAAACTCTGGTATATATACAATATAGAATACTACTCTGTCATAAAAAAGAATGAAATACTCCCATTTGCAACAACATGCATGAACCTGAAGAAACTTATGTTGAGTGAAACAAGCAAAGCACAGAGGGATAAATATAACATGTGCTCACTCATATGTGGGAGCTAAGAGAGAAAGGAAGGCAGGAAAGAAAGACCACA
>NW_007870276.1:0-590 GCF_000696425.1 Galeopterus variegatus
CAGACTGCCCCCTACACCACACCTGCCCCCAGCCCACCCCTCACACAGCAGACCTGTTATCAGTCTCGGTGCATCTCACACCTCAGACACCTCCCTGGCTCCTTCGTGACTGAGATAATGTATTTGCTCTCATGTTAACTTTATCACTTATTGACTTTCTCTGATCTAGTAGAAGCTGTTCAGTAGGAGAATCAGAATGTAAAATTCCGTGACCACAAATGGGGAGCCATATTAATGGGCCATCACCTTTGAGGGGGGCAGGAGAAGGGTCCATCCATCACCCTGGCTATCATTGCTGGGCTGGGAGGGCCTGAGGAAGAGGCTCACATCCAATCTCCCAGGGAAGGGGCTGGAGGTAAGCTGGACCTCTGGAAGCCACTTAGTGAGGGTCCTGTGTCCGGGGCTAAGATGCAAATGTCCTTTTGGGTGAGCAGAGAGACTCAGCCAGTCCTGAGGGTACATGCAGGGCTGTGTCTGAGGCTGAGGCCGAGGGACGTTTGGATGGGAACCTCAGCTGTGGTCAGACAGGACGAGTGAAGAGAGGTGGGGCCCCGATGGAGGCAGAGAGACTCTGGGGGCTTGCTGGGCGC
>NW_007870277.1:0-590 GCF_000696425.1 Galeopterus variegatus
AGGTGATTAAGTTGATGGTTTAATGGTGTTTGTGGGTATGGCAATACATTTCTTTTTTTTTTCTTCACAAATTACCCAGTTCGAGGTATTTAGTTATAAGCAACAAAAATGGACTAATACAGAAAATTGGTTCCAGAGAGTTTTGGTGTTGCTTATATTAAATACTTGAAAATGTGGAAGTGGCTTTGGAACTGGGTGTTGGGCAAAGGTTGGAGGAGTTAGGAGAACTCAGAAGACAAGAAAACCAGGGAAAGCTTGGAACTTGTTAGAGACTGGTTAAACGGTGGTGAGCAGGATACTGATAGAAAAATAGACAGTAAAGGCCATTGTAAGAAAATCTCAAATGTAAATGAGAAGGGAATTATTGGAAATTGGGGCAAAAATCACTTATGCTACAAACTGTCAAGGAACTTGTCTGCATTCTGTTCATGCCCCAAAGCTTTAAGGAATGTGGAACTTACAGGTGCTGATCCATGGTATTTGGAGAAAGAAATTTCTAAGCAGCAAAACATTGAAGAAGCTGCATGTCTTCTTGTAACAGCCTATGCTGAGTTATGGCAGCAAAGGCATGACATAAAGCCAGAATTTAA
>NW_007870278.1:0-590 GCF_000696425.1 Galeopterus variegatus
CTCTGTAGAGTTCCCACCAAGAAGACGGCCTTCAATAGATGTGTTCCCTGGACCTTGGACTTCCCAGCCTCCAAAACTGTGAGAAATCAATTTCATTTCTTTATAAAGCACCCAGTCTTAGGTATTCTGTTCTAAGCAACAGAAAATGGACTAATACATTATACCTTGTTGTTGTGTGTGTCACTGTTGTGCTTATAATATGAGGCTCCAATTCTAAGACTCCATTTCCACCTGCTAATGGCCACCCTGAGTTGTTTAGGAGAGGATGGCAATTTAAAGGCTAGAGGAACTGGAATAAATCTAGTCCTAGGGAGTGTAACTTGAACATCATGAAAAAGCATGTCCTGATCCACCTAGGCTGGGCCATGGGCCCACATCTGGCAACTCAATCCATTTTCCAAGATGGCCATGATCTGGGTCAAGGTAAGAACCTGGTTACCTTCCTAGTTCCTCTGGCTGTGAACTAAGAGAGAATTGAAAACTCTGAAGGCTTTATTATTTAGTTAAAATGTACGAGTTATTTCTTTGCCTCAGTTTTCTTTCTTAATATTTCCTAGTATGTTTAAGAATAAATGCAGGGTTAAACCCAA
>NW_007870279.1:0-590 GCF_000696425.1 Galeopterus variegatus
TTCCAAAACCTATAGGATACTGCAAAAGCAGTACTAAGAGGGAAATTTACTGCAACAAATGCATACATCAAATGAATAGAAAGACTCTAAATAAACAACCTAACGTTACACCTTAATGCACTAGAAAAACAAGAACAATCCAACCCCCAAATTAGTAGACTGAAAGAAATACTTAAGATCAGATCAGAACTCCATGAAATAGAGACAAAAAAAAAATCCTAATAAAAAATAAAAAATAAAAAAGATACAAAAGATGAATGAGAGAGAGAGAAGAGAGACAGACAGACAGAGAGAGAGAGAGAGCACACAAATAACAAAAATCAGATATAAAAAAGGAAATATTATAACCACAGAGCACATTATTTTGACAGAACTGGGAGATTGATAGGGGCACAAATTGATAATGACCACAGAAATACAACAAATTTGAAAACCTTTATGCCAACAAATTTGAAAACCTGTAGGAAATGGCTAAATTTCTGGACGCATATAAACTATCAAGACTGAAAGAAGAAGATGCAGAAAGCCGGAACAAACCAATAACAAGCAACAAGATTGCAGAAGTAATCAGCAGCTTCCCAAAAAAGAAG
>NW_007870280.1:0-590 GCF_000696425.1 Galeopterus variegatus
ATTTGAACATATAAATACAACCCCTGTGCTCACTAGTCTAGTTCTTTTCCAACACACACACACGTGTGTGTGTATACACAAGCATGCAAATACATATACATGTACATGCATACATACATATGCCACATATGTATATACATTTGAGTCATATTACGAGACTAAAAGCAGCTATAGTGATCAAGCAATTTAGAGATTAATAGGAAATAAAGGGAAAACATATAACATAACTTTCTCTAGTAATGTAGTGAATCTAGAATGCCAAAAATGAACTGAATGTTCATGTGTTTAACAAATGACCTTCAACTACAGAGGCATGAAATGACCAAAAATTAGAAAAAATGTCACAATGGTTTCATATTGTTCCTGTACGTACTTTTGCTACATGGAAGATGTGACATACATTCCACCACTTTAACATGATTGTCAAGGGAGTGACATTTCTGAGGTAATGCAAGGTTGATTTATAGTGACTAAAGATACAGGTTTCTATTAACAGAACAGTCTAATATTCATAAATGTAAATGATTAATAATTTAACAGTGGATGTTTCTTTTGAATGGGAAGAGAAAAAATTACTAAACTGGGGGAAA
>NW_007870281.1:0-590 GCF_000696425.1 Galeopterus variegatus
ATTGAAATGAGTCTCTTGAAGACAGCATACATTTGGGTCTTGCTTTTTGATCCAATCATCAGTCTGTGTCTTATGAGTGGAAAGTTTAATCCATTTACATTTTGGGTTGTTATTGAGAGGTATTGTCTTATTCCTGCCATTGTGTAGCTTTTTGTTTAAATGTTTTGAGTATCATTTGCTCCTTTTTTTCCCTTTGATTATCGGTCTTCAATGTTTGTAGGGTTTTTTTGTGAGGTGGTAAGATTTAGTTTCTTTTGTCTTTCTTATTTGCATTTGTGTTTTACTAGTGGATTTTGTTCTTCCTTGTGTATTCATGGTAGGGATTATTGTTTTTTGGATCCCAGATGTGGGACTCCCTTGAGAATTTCTTGCAGGACTGATCGAGTGGTGATGATCTCCTGAAATTTTTATTTGTCTGGCAAACACACTATCCCTCCCTCATTTCTGAAGGATAGCCTTGCTGGGTTTAGTATCCTTGGCTGGCAACTTTTTTCTTTTTTTTTTTTCTTTTTTTTTTGCACTTACAAAAACTTTTTTTTTTTAAATTTTTATTTTGTCAATATACAATGTATATGATTATTATGGCCCAT
>NW_007870282.1:0-590 GCF_000696425.1 Galeopterus variegatus
GTCTCTCTGCGCATGGTATTTATGGGAAATTAAAGACAAGCTGGAGTCCAGCGGTTATTAATGCACAGGAAAAATTTTATACTCTGGTTCATTTTTCCAAAGGCAGCATCTTTCGATGTGTGCAGAATATAAAACCATAGATGCTGCACTCTACGTGAGCTCCCTGGTATTTTTGAACAGACTGGTAGACTCTCTCTTGACTACGGCTCCAGATTTCAAGCTATTGAAAAGCTAAGTAATAGGATCTGTCAGGAAGATGTTTACAGTTTTAAGCCATGTTGTCAACACAAGGCAAACAAAGTGAGATTCAGACAAACTAAAACATAAAACCATCCTAGAACCTGCAAAAAGGAAAATGTTTTCAATGTCTTCATATTAAGTTCATTGTATTATACTCTATTTTAACCAAAATTGGATTTATTTTTGAATCTTATTAATATGATCACAATTTAATCTTTACTTCTCTTTTTCCTGAGCTATATTTTGTTCACTCTTTCACTGTCTGCCTACCCTGAGAAGTCTGAGTAATTCATCTCTAGAGCCTCCTAAGCAGGGTAGTAAAAGCAGCACTAGGGCCGGCCCGGTGGCGC
>NW_007870283.1:0-590 GCF_000696425.1 Galeopterus variegatus
TCATATCCACTAGGATAACTATAATGAAAAAGCACAGAAAATGACAAGTGTTGGCAAGCATATATAGAAATAGGAATACTTATTTATTCGTAGTGGCAAAGTAAGATGATGTATTTCATGGAAAATACTATTGTGGTTCTTCCAATAGTTAAACATAGAATTACCATATGACCCAGTAATTCCATTTCTTGTATATGCACTCAAACAGGTACTCACAAGTACTTTTTCATGAATGTTCATGGCAGCATTAGTTACAATCATTGAAAGGTGGGAAAATCCCAAATGTCCATCAAGGGATGAATGGATATACACATTGTGTGATATATACAAACAACAGAATATTATTCAGCCATAAAAAAGGAAAAAAGTACTGATAAATTTTACAACTTAGTTATAACTCAAAATATTATGCAAAGCAAAATAACCAGAGTCAAATGATCAAATATCGTGTAATTAACTTGATGTGAAATATCCAAAAAAGTCACATCTAAAAGATAGAAAGCAGATTAGTGACTGTCAGTGGATGGGCAAGGGGAGAGTGGGAAATGATCACTTAATGAGTATGGAGTGATCTTCTGGGATGGTGAAAA
>NW_007870284.1:0-590 GCF_000696425.1 Galeopterus variegatus
GCTTGTGTCAGTCCAGAAATTTATCCATTTCCTCCAGGTTTTCGAACTTGTTGGCATATAGTTGTTTATCGTAGTCTTGGATGATTCCTTGTATTTCATTTGGGTCAGTTGTAAAATCACCTTTTTCATTACTAATTTTTGTGATTTGAATCTTCTCTTCTTTTTTTTGTTAGCCATGCTAGTGGTTTGTCAATTTTATTTATCTTTTCAAAAAACCAACTTTTTGATTCGTTGATCTTTTGTATTGTTTTTTGGGATTCAATTTCATTAAGTTCTGCTCTGATCTTGATGATTTCTTTCCCTCTGCTAACTTTAGGTTTGGATTGTTCTTGTTTTTCTAGTTCTTTAAATCACATTATTAGATTTTTCACTTGCCAGCTTTCCATTTTTCTGAGGTAGGCATTTAATGCAATAATTTTTCCCCTTAGTACTGCCTTTGCTGTATCCCACAAGTTTTGGTATGATGTATCATTATTTTCATTAGTTTCAATTAATTTTTTTATTTCTGGCTTGATTTCTTCTTGGACCCACCCATGTATCGTTAAGTTGAATGTTGTTTAATTTCCATGTGTTTGTATACTTTCCAGAGT
>NW_007870285.1:0-590 GCF_000696425.1 Galeopterus variegatus
TCCTTAGAAACTTTAAAGGCCAGAAGAGAATGGGATGCTGTATTCAAAGTACTGAAAGAAAGACTGTCAACCAAGAATTTTGCATCCAGCAAAACTAACCTTCAAATATGAAGAAAAAAATAGTCTTTCCCCCAAAATAAAAGCTAAGTAAATTCATTCGTGGAAAATTCACTTAGGTCTTAAAAGAAAGACTAAAGGGAGTCCTTCAATGTGAAGGTACGTAACATAAGTAAGTACGCAGACAAACTCAGAATACTCCAATATTGTTAGGATGTTGAAGAAACCACTTACATTCTTAGTATGAAGACTAAAGGAAAAACATAACAAGACAATTACAAATACAACAACCATATAAGAGATAGGCAATATTAAAAGATGTAACTTGAAGCAGTAAAAAATCAGAAAGTGGGGGTAATGATGTCAAAGCATAGAGATGGCTCTGAGCTTTTTCTTCTCTTAGATATAAAAGTTAAGTTGATAGTTTAATCTGCTCTATTACATCTTTTTAGAAAGCCTCATAGTAACCCTTGCATAAACTTTACAAGAGACATAGTAAAAATAAACAGTGAGAAATCAAAAGATACTGCTAG
>NW_007870286.1:0-590 GCF_000696425.1 Galeopterus variegatus
TATTCAGTAAACAGTTATTGAATGAATTAATAAATTCACATTGTATGCATTTCCATTTTTTCCAACTTTTCCTTTGTTTCCCCCAGAAGCATTTAACTTTTTTTCTTTATATGGATCTTGACATTTCTTGTTGAATTTTTTCTTATATTTTATCTTTTGATGTTCTTGTAAATGAGGTCTTTATTCCTATGGTGTCTTCTACCCGTTCCTTTTGGTATATATGAAGGGTGTTACTTTCTGCATATTAATTTTGTACTTAGAAACCTCATTGAATTATTGTATTATTGTAACAAATATTGTAGCATTGGATCTTTCAGGTATACAGTTTTTAAAATGAAAATATGATAATGTATTAGTCCGTTTCTGTTGCTTATAACAAAGTACATGGAATTGGGTATCTTTTAAAGAAAATGAAAGGTAGTGTTTACAGTTTCTGGGGCTGGGAAGTCCAAAGTCCAGGGAACGCATCTGGTGACAGCCTTGGTTGGGGCGACAATGACGGCAGAGTATCACATTGCAAAAACGGTGGAGCAAAGACAGCAGAAGAGAGTTTCCTTGTGCACTCTCTTTGTAAAGCCCTCAGAACCACG
>NW_007870287.1:0-590 GCF_000696425.1 Galeopterus variegatus
CCAATCCCTCTATTTGTGTTTTTAGGAACATTAGGATCCTGTATTCACCTTGGGTATTTCTTTGTTGTTTGTGTTTGTTGCCAGGGATCTTTTAAATCACCGTGCACATTTACAAGTTCACCCAATATCCCTTAAGCTTGATCTTTGGAATGAACTAAGACATTTTAAAGGAAGGATTATGGTATGAGAGGGGGAACTGGCTCTTCAAAGAACCAAGATGAGTGTGGGAAATGAACCATCAGCAGTACAGCCTTAATCACAATACATCTGACTAAAATGAACTCAAAGAGCGCAGATTGGCACATAAAGCATTCTCGATGACATCAGAACTCAGAATTCAGTAAAGGGCTCATTAAGTACCTAAGAGCAGATATGCTAAGGCAGTGGGGACTCTTGAGAGTGTGTGTAGGGTGAGGGTCCTGACAGGTCATGGGAGCTCCCAAGGGGGGACTTCCCAAGCTCTTTTTTTTACGGCCCAGAATCTCCACACAAGTACTTTGGGAGGTTGCAGGAAGACTTTAGCGTTCCGCAGTGTCTTGATTGTCACCCCTCTCCCAGTGTCCCCTTTGCCATGAGCCTCCTGTGAGACC
>NW_007870288.1:0-590 GCF_000696425.1 Galeopterus variegatus
GTTTGGTCAAAAGTAGGTGTCCCCCCACTTTTGGTGGAGATGAAATCCCTGTCTAAGAATACGATCTGGGAGAAAATTAACTCATTTGTTGGTACCTTGCCTTGCAAAGGATAGAGCAGAGATCCTAGAAATGTGCCTTCAGTTTGGGAAAAGTCCTTAATTCATCATTTTGTTTGTTGTTGAGAAAGGCTGAATAGCACTGAAGGCAGGAGCACAGAAGAGAGGCTTGGTGTGCACAGCTAAATAACCTACTCAACGAGGTGGCCCGAATCTGGGAACCGTTCCCTGTTTTCTCTAGAGGAAAGAGATTTTTTTAGGAGCTCAAATATTCAGAGAAGAGGCTGGATGAGTCAAAGATCTTGACAGAGAAGAGATCACGACCCAAGAGACTGTCCGGGCTGGGATCCAGAGCATGTTGGACTGTAACATCAGAGGTGAGACTGGCTCTTGTTTGGGGGATTTGGGTCTAAAAACCCAGAACCAGCTCAGCATCAGAAACATATAGATACCAGCATGTCTATTCCTCTACGCTTCTACCACTCTATCCCAATAAGATACCAGAAGAGACAGCGAAAAAGATAAATTCCATT
>NW_007870289.1:0-590 GCF_000696425.1 Galeopterus variegatus
TTTTTTTTTTCTTTTTCAATTTTGATTTCAACTAATCTTTAAGCTCAAGCTTTAACAAGAATGAATGTGGTTATTTTATTACTCTTTGGAAGAATGTATGACTATAACCAAATAGCAAAAATCATCCAATATAATTGATATAAAGTTCTCTTTAACATCCCAGAAAGTGAACAAAGAAATGGAAAACTAGATAACTAGTAAAGTAGATAAAGTTTAAATATAGCTAGACTTCAAAACTAGAGAGCAAAAATATTCCTATTTATGAATACATATAATTATATCAATAATTTACATAATGTAATGCATGTAATATTTATATTACATACATGAGAGCTTAAAATTGATGAGAGGGCTGCTGCATAAAAGAGGAGGTTGTGTCGTTGAGCAGAGCAGCTCAGGTGAATATGGCAGTACTGCTAAGCGCACTGAAAAGGACACACAGAGCTCGATAACGCTGACATGCTTTTTAAACTAATGGGTTGACGTAGGTTTCCTTAAAACAGCTGCACCTGTTAAGTATTAAAGCTCCGCCCTTTTGAGGTTACATCTAAGTAAAATGAGGCATAACCAGTTCAACTTGCTAAAAGTCC
>NW_007870290.1:0-590 GCF_000696425.1 Galeopterus variegatus
TGTGTGTTTTGCTCAGGACTGTTTTCCATCCCATCAATCTGTTGGTCTAGTTCTGTCCCCAAACCACAACATTTCAATAATTGTAGCCATATTATAGCACAGCTTCTTATCTGGTAGAACAAGTGTCTCCTCTTCCAGCCCTCACCATGATTTTCTTTTTATACATTTTCCCCCCTCACATTAACTTTAGAATTGTTTTGTCAGTTAAAAAAAGTGTCACTGGGATTTATTTAGGTTGCCTTAATGAAGTACATTACTACATATTATTGTTTGTAGTCTTGCTCATCTAAGACTTTGTATGTTCTTGATTTATTTAAATATTTTGTGTTCCCAGTACTTTATTTTCATTTTCTTTTTATACTTGACGACCTCTGGAGAATAAAAGTCCTTGAAGCCTTACTCTCTGTTTGTCTTATTTCCGTATGTTTCCTGTGGTTTGCTTTAAAGTTGCTCTCTGTATCCCTCCCATTTTCTTATGGGGTCAGTCAGGTGCAGTAAGAGTCACCAATAATGCTCTGAAGGTGTTGAGAGACTTCCTGTTTGAAAAATTTCCTGGAGCCTTCCGTGATTGTCAAGGTTTTAGAAAGCAG
>NW_007870291.1:0-590 GCF_000696425.1 Galeopterus variegatus
ATGACACTCTGTGGACTTGCTCTTGGTTAATAGTGAGGAACAGGTTAATTACAGATAGTGACAGGAGGCGGACACTGGGATTTGAAGTCAGGATATGGTATGATTTGAATGTGTACCCTCCCAAATTTATGTTGAACTTAAGCCCAGTTGTGGGAGTATTAAGAGGTGGGACCTTTAGAAGGTGATCTGGCCATGAAGGCTCCTCATGAATGGATTAATGCCATACAAAAGAGCTTGAGTAGGAGAGTTTGCCTCTTTCTTTCTCCTACCGTGTGAAAACACCTAGATGTCGCCGTTTATGAGGAACAGACCTCTACAGACACTGAAACTGCTTGCTCCTTGATCTTTGACTGCCCAGGCTTCAGAACTGTAAAACATAAATTTGTTTCTCATAAATTACCTAGTCTGTGGTATTTTGTTATAGCAGTACAAATTAAAACAGGGTGTGTGGAAGAAAAGTGTTGCTGCTTTGATTTTGCCAAATGCCAACCTTGGTGTTAGTCATAAAAAAAGTTAAAGGCAGTATAACTCATCAATCCAATTTAGCTATGGGATATTTGAGGGTAAGAGACGATATCTAGTGGGATTAC
>NW_007870292.1:0-590 GCF_000696425.1 Galeopterus variegatus
GCAATATTGGTGCATCTTCTTCCATCTCCTCTCATTTCTCCTTTCTTTGAGTCTCCTTCCCTTAGAGCGGGACTGGTGAAGATGAGAGAGGGGCTTTAAATCCTGGGCCAGAACTTGGGATGCCCCTTCTTTGGGGTCACAAACTCCTCTAGTACCGCTCCTGTCACCTCTTTTGTCTCTTCAGGATTTCTGAAGTGGAAAGATTATAACTGTGATGTGAGTTTGCCCTATGTGTGCAAGTTCAAGGACTAGGGCAGGTGGAAATTTTCATGAGTTTGGTGTGCAGCTCATCATGGACATGAGACCAAGTGTGAAGATTCACCCTGGAAGGGAATATTCTCCCCATACCTCTGAACATGACCACCTTATTCTATGCCATACCACTGAACATGACCACCTTATTCTGATCTTCCCTCTTTTCTCCACCCCATCCTCATTTTAGGCCCTTCTGTATGTTCCATGGCCTGAGATCTCAGAGGACAATAATAAAAATTTTATTCTGCATTTACCTGTCTTGTTTGCTCCAGTATCAAAGCCAAAACCACAGAGGAAATGATTTAGAGAGCAACTTTGTGGGACTTGCCTCTGCC
>NW_007870293.1:0-590 GCF_000696425.1 Galeopterus variegatus
CCACTCACTCTGGGCAAAGCCAGCAGCCATGCCTTGACATCCAAGTGGAGAGGATGTGAGGCCTCCCGCCAGTAGCTGTGGGAGTGAGACTTGAAGTCAAGTTGTCATATGGCTGCAGCCGCAGCTGGCATCTTGATGGCACCATGTGAAAGACTCTGAGCCAGAACTCCTAGCTTGGCCACTCCAGAATTCTTGACCCACAGAAACAGTGTCGTTTTATACCTCTGTGCTCTGAGGTAATTTGTTACTCAGCAAAGATACATAATTTAATGTTATTCTAATTCTTTCATTCAGTCTTCACTTATTAGCTGGAATACTTTTATAAAGAGAAACTTTCCTTAAAAAATTATTTGATTACCCTATGGTACCCTATGGTAGGAAATGATACTTATTCTTTCACTTATTCTTTCAATGCATGTGTATATGAGGGTACTTCAATAAGTTCATGGAAAAATGAATTGAAAGATGATACGTCCATGTGTGTAGATGGGTGGATAGATACATTAAAAAATTGAAAGCATTTTTCTTTTATTTTTATAGGTTGTCCTGAACATCGTTTGGTCCCTTTGCCTAATACTCCACTAAGTTTA
>NW_007870294.1:0-590 GCF_000696425.1 Galeopterus variegatus
AATTTGAATATTTAGCTGAGAATATTTCTGACAATGTGTTGGAAGCATAGCCTGGTTTCTCCTTGCTGCTTATAGTAAAATGAGGAGAGAGATAAATTGAAGAGGAAAATTTTAAGGAAAACAAAAAAAAACAGAATTTCAATATTTGAAAAATCTTCATCCTATGTACATTGCAGATAGAAAGAGAGACAGAAAAAGAGATACTCTTGCGTGAATGCCAAGGGTGTGTTTGGACAATCACTAGCTAAAGAGATTAGGTATGACAGGTTAATACAATCAGTCATATCAGCTGAAACGCTCAGCTTGTACCATAGAGTACAGAGCACAGAGCTAAAGAGGATTAGCCTCAAACCTTAAAATCTAATTAGTTTTTGGACATTTTGAGACCGGTGTCACTTTTCTTCTTTCTAATAAGTTGCTTTTGAAATAAAAATGTCTATCATATGCCAGTCAGACCATAGTATTTTGGAAACAGATAACATGTTTTATGGATTTTCAGGTTCACAGATAGAGAGGAATTGCTGTGGAATTAATCATATTCTGAGTCTCACCCATACTTATTTTGATTATATTTAGTTGAGATTTTGGAC
>NW_007870295.1:0-590 GCF_000696425.1 Galeopterus variegatus
CCTATTATACAATTTCCCATATTACCATTGAAAAATCATATGATTATCTCAATAGAATCAGAAAAAGTATTTCATTCATTCACTTAGCAAGTATTGATTATTGTTTACTATGTGTCAGACACTGTTCCAGGTGCTGGAAAAAATTCCTGCCTCTCTGAAGTTTGTACTTCAATTAACAAACAAATAAGATACATAGGACAGCAGGTGGTGTTATGTGTTATGGAGAAAAAATTAAGCAAAGGAGAGCATTGTGGGATGCCCCAAAAGGGTAGGAGGTTGAAATTTTATGTAAGATTGTCAGAAAAGACCTCACTGAGAAGGTGACATCTGAGAAGACTTGAAAGAGTCTTCTTCATATACGGAGGTACAAGAATTCAGTCAGAAGGCATAGCCAGTGCAACGGCCCTAGGCAGAAAGGTACTTGGAGTATTTGAAGAACTATGTGTTTGGAGCAGAGTGAATGAGGGACAATTGGAGGAGGTAAGATCAGGTGACAGGGCTACATCAGAGAGTAGGAAATAAGGTCAGATTGCATAGGATTTGTAATGACTTTGGCTTTTACTGCAATGAATATGGGATGCCATTGAAAG
>NW_007870296.1:0-590 GCF_000696425.1 Galeopterus variegatus
AAAGATTCACACTTAAATATACCATGATAACGTAAGATGTTAACAATAGGGGAAACTGGGTGCAGAGTATATGGGCAGATATCTGGGTGCAGATATGACTATCTGCCCTTTTTCTGTAAATCTAAAACTATTCTAAAATGTAAAAATGTGCTTAAATATAAAGCAGTCATGCTGCACTGTATGATTCCATTTATATCAAATACAAAGACAGACAAGATTTGTCTATGCTGGTAGCTGTTAGAAGTTACCCTGCTATTAGATAGTTACCCTGCTGTTAGGTAGTTACCTTGGGAGCAATGGTGTTTGGAAGGGTACGTGAAGGGACTTTGGAATGGCGGTAATGTTCTGTGTTTTAATCTGAGTGCTATTTACACGGGTGTGTCCCACTGTAAAAAATTACTGGGTTGAACATTTATGTGCCTTTTTCTGTGAATCTATTTTATTTGGATAAAAAGTTAAAAGCTACTCAGATGTCCAGTCCTACCCAGACTAATTAAGTGATAATTTGAGGGGGAGGCCCTGGACATTCGTATTTTTTTGAAGCACCCTAGATTACTCTAATGTGCACTGGGATTAAGAGCCATGGCTGT
>NW_007870297.1:0-590 GCF_000696425.1 Galeopterus variegatus
AAAATTTTTGAGACACAAATATTAAATTAACTTTAAAAAATCAAACACAGCTACAAAAATTTCAGTAATATTTTAATTGAGGTATGACAAACACACAGAAGAGAACGCAAATCATGAGTGACTAGTTTGATGAATTTTTGTAAAGAGAACACACCTACATGATCTCAAACTAGGACAAAAAAATATTTTTCCAGCATCTGAATTACTCAACTCATGCCCCATTCTAGCCAATGCCTAAAAGTTACCACTCTTGTGACTTCTATCAACACTGATTAGTTTTGCCTCTTTTGAATGGTATATAAATGCTACCTTGTTATTAACTAAGCAGCCCATTTGTAAATGTTTGTTAATTCTTAAACTCCAATAAAGATTATTATCCATGATTCCTAAAATTACTATGTGATTCCTGTAGGCTTTGTGATTCTGTCTTTTTGTTCTTTCCCTAGAAACAATTTAAAGAAATGTTAATGATTAAATTAATATTTCCCAATTACTCTTTGAACAAAAAAATTTATGTGTTCATTGTCACCCTTCACAGCCAATAGCTGCTTGAGATAAAATAAAATGCAGCACTGATAAAAAACTTAGGC
>NW_007870298.1:0-590 GCF_000696425.1 Galeopterus variegatus
GCCCTAGATAGGGATTTATGGAATGAAGAATTTAAGAGTAATGAAATAAGATATTTGGAAGGAAAAAATATTTAAGTAGCAAAGTGTTTAGGCTGCCGTATAATTACTTTTAACTGCATACGTTGAGATGCAAGAATAAAGAAATGACTTGAAGATGGAATTTATAATTAAAAGAGAAATAGAATGAAAAAATTTAGAAAATTTGTGGTCTGGTCATGTAGAATGAGAAAGCATGTTTGGGAGAAAATACAAAGTGTATTAGTCTGTTTCTGTTGCTTATAACAAAATATTACAGAACTGGGTGATATATAAGGAAAACAAAATTTATTGCTTATAGTCCAAAGTCCAGGGAACACAGTTGGTGAGCGTCTTGGTGGTGACTTCAGTGACATAGGCTGTGACATTGTGAAATGGCAAAGCAGAGAGAGCAGAGAGAGAGAAAGATAGATTCTCCTCT
This sequence comes from Galeopterus variegatus, assembly GCF_000696425.1. Classification (NCBI taxonomy): domain Eukaryota; kingdom Metazoa; phylum Chordata; class Mammalia; order Dermoptera; family Cynocephalidae; genus Galeopterus; species Galeopterus variegatus. The sequence goes on from NW_007870298.1 coordinate 458, forward strand.
TCTTTTAAAGCCCTCAGAACCATGCCCCTGACCACCATTTTTAATCAATTAATTGCTATGTGGTCCTACAATCCAATCACCTCTTCAAGGCCCCACCTTTCAATTTCCATAATAGGATTTCCCACCCTCTTAA
>NW_007870299.1:0-590 GCF_000696425.1 Galeopterus variegatus
TGGGATATGAGAATGTGGTAGTCATTAGTATTGTTAACCCAGCATTTCTACTTCTCCTTCAACGTTTATGGTAAAATCATATTTTCCAATCCCTTTGAAGTTAAATGTGCTAGTAGGTATTGCTTTATTCAATAATGTGTGAGCAGAAGTCATACTTGTTTCTTCCTGATGGAGGGTTTAACAGGTAGCATGTAATTTTCCACTTTCTTGTTTATCTGCCACAGCAACCATGGAACCATAATGATGAAACCTCCCTCAGCCCAGAATCTTGACTAGAATGACCTAGAACAGAGCTGATCCACAATAGATATATAATGTAAGTAAAAAATATTCCTTTGTTATTTTAAACCACTGATATGTTGGAGGTTTTTTTTTTGTTTGTTTGTTTTTTGTTTTTTTTTAATGAAACTCATCTATTTGGACTCATAAAGAAATTGATACTTAAAAGAATGCTATCAGAGTAAAACCTAAAATAAGTGGCCTTTTCTGGATGAGCACTAATAGTGAGAAAATTGTTACTGGAGATAAGAAATACGCTAACCTGTCTTATGTAATGGAGAAGCATTTGGTGAATGTGTTGACTCATAAGA
>NW_007870300.1:0-590 GCF_000696425.1 Galeopterus variegatus
TATGTGGGATCTGAACCCTCGGCGGGAGCGCCGCTGAGCTTCCCAAGCGGCGCACTGTAGCGGTGCGCCACCGGGCCGGCTCCTAAGGGACTACTTTTCAACTGAGAACAGCATTAATGTAACAAGAAGACCAGACAAAAACATTACAAGAAAAGAAAACCACAGACCAGTCTCCCTTATGAACATAAATGTAAAAATTCTAAACAAAATTTTAGGAAATTGAGTCTAACAATATATAAGAAAAAATGATACATCATGACCAAGTGGGGTTTATCCTAGGAATGCAGTATTAGTATTTGGAAATCAATTTAATTAGCCATATTAATAAACTAAAAAAGAAATGAATGAAAACCCCACCACATGATCATCTCAATAAATGCATTTGACAAGGTTAGAAATTTATTCCTGACTCTTAGCAAAACAACTCAAAAGAGGACTCTATGGAAAACCTCCATGCTACACAGTACTTAAAGAGGAAAGTGTGGATACTTTCCCCCTGAGATCAGGAACGAGGCAAGTATGTCTGCTCTCACCACTTTTATTCAACATTGTACCAGAAGCTCTAGCCAGTGCGAGAGTGCAATATGACA
>NW_007870301.1:0-590 GCF_000696425.1 Galeopterus variegatus
TGTATCTTAGTAATTAGTCATACGAGCAATGCAGTGGAAGATAAATATCTGCAAGTTGTGGCTAAAAGCAAGAAAGCCAGCCAGTTAAGAAAATGCAAAAGTCCAGATAAGGGATGATAAGGTCCTGGATTGAGGTAATGACAGAGGGAAAAAGAAGGAATAGACTTTGTGTGTGTGTGTGTGTGCATGCACACATGTGCATGTGTGTGTAATTTTCTTCTAAAGGTTCCCATCTTGGAACTCAAGTGCATTTATTTGTACGGAGGCTGCGTCTTTGGGCCCTCCACTTGCATCTAACCTGATCTAATCTATATGTCCTGTGAGAGGATCCTCATAAAGATCAAATAATGTCATGAAAATTCTAAGCATTCTCAAAAATATTTATTTTAAAATAAATGTTCTCCAAATTCCATTTGCCAAGGTGAGGGTTTTCCATCTATGCAAACCGAAGTAATGAAATAGTTATATTAAGGTAATAATAATAAAAACACTTGACGCACAAATATACACATACTTGTATATATGCCAGGCAATATTCTAAATCCTTTACATGTATTAACTCATTTAATCCTCAGAGAAACTTTGTGAGG
>NW_007870302.1:0-590 GCF_000696425.1 Galeopterus variegatus
TCAGAGCATCTATAGGTGGCCTCTTTATGTGTGTGGGGCTTCTCATGCTATGACATCAGTATATGAGTGGAAATAGCGTGAGAGAGAGTATCTGAGAGTCAGAGTTCTAAGAGAGCCAGGTGAAAGCTGTATGCCCTTTTCTAACCCAGCTTCTGAAATAATGCATTGTCATTTTTACTATATTCTATTGGTGACAAGTGGTTATAAGGCCAGTCCAGATTCAACAGCAAAAAAATTCTACTCCGAATTTTGATGAAAGGATCAGAGAAAAAATATGTGTTGGGTGAGAGAGAACTGTGGTGGTAGCCAGATTTGGAAAATACAGTCTGTCACACATGGTATGTTGAAATCTTAAACAAAAAGCCAGAATATTTGTGCTATGACATTGCTTCTAACACTAATAAGAAAGTCATTATCCACTGCAGTCTTTAGTTTGCTCACCTATATTTTTACATAACAACACATCTATACAGTTGTTTAAGGCTCAAAGAATATGTGATCCAGAACGTAGTCTACAAATAACCTTCCCCTTTGTGGTTCCCTTACATACTGCCAGACTGCTGAGATAGTTATTAAACCAGTAGGTAAGC
>NW_007870303.1:0-590 GCF_000696425.1 Galeopterus variegatus
TAAAGATGCTGTGGACATTGATGAAATGATAAGAAAGAATTTAGAGTGTTGCATAAACTTAGTTGATGAAGCAACAGCAAGGTCTGAGAGGTTTGACTTCAATTTTGAAAGAAGTTCTACTGTGAGTAAAATACTATCTACCAGCATTTCGTGTTACAGAGAAATCTTTTGTGAAAGGAAGAGTCAATCAATATGGCAAACTTCATTTTTATCTTATTTTAAGAATTTGCCACAGCCACCCCAAACTTCAACAACCACCACGCTACGTCAGCAGCCATCAACATCGAGACAAGACCCTCCATCTGTGAAAGGATTATGACTCACTTAAGTCTTAGGTGACCGTTAGAATTTTTCAGCAATAAAGTATATCTTAACTAAAGTGTGTACATTGTTATTTAGGCATAATGCTATTTCACACTTAATAGACTAAGGTGTAGTGTAAACATAACTTTTATATGCACTGGGAAACCAAAAAACTTGTGTGACTTGCTTTTTTACAATATTTGCTTTATTGTGGTGGTATGCTTGTATGTCTTGCATATTTTTAGGCAATTTAAACACCACCTTTCATTGCCTTCTCCTCTCTGTAA
>NW_007870304.1:0-590 GCF_000696425.1 Galeopterus variegatus
CCTTTCATGTGGCTCTCTATAACTAACTACCATTTATCATAGCTTTATAAGAACAAATATTGGTTCCTTTTTTCACTCAATCATTTGAGAACTAATTTTTAAGCATTTAGGATGTCCAGGTACCGGGCTAAGCACTGGGTACAGTGACAAACCATACAGATATATTTCAGCCTTCATGGAGTTTACATTTATAACTGGAGAGAAAAACATTAAATATGTATCCAGTTAATTCTTTCATTGAAATTGCTTAATGTCTTACAAAGGAGAAGTCATGGGTATTATGACAAAATATAAAAGGGGAATATAACCTAACACTGGAGAGGAGATGGAAAGATGTCACTGAGGAAGATTATGTGCATTGAGTTCTGATTTGAGTAGAATTAAATAAGTGAAGAAAAAGAGAAACTCATTTGAAGACTCTTGGAAAGGAAGGAACTTAAAATTATCCACTGTGCTGAACTAGTTTTTCATTAGAACTTTTGAAAATTTAAAATGCATGGATTTAGGCATGGTTGATGGTATCACAGGCAAAGTTCTTCTCCTGTTAAAAACCTTACACAGATTTTTGTTATTTGCTTGTGTGTGTGTGT
>NW_007870305.1:0-590 GCF_000696425.1 Galeopterus variegatus
CTAAGTGTCACTATTGAAGAAGAACACAAAGAAATGGAAAGAAACTCCATGTTCATGGTTTGGAAAAAATAATACTGTGAAAATGACCATACTACCAAAAGTGATCTACAGATTCAATGCAATCCCTAAAAAAATACCAATGACATTCTTCAAAGAACTAGGAAAAACAATCCTAAAATTTGTATGGAACCACAAAAAAACCCCAAATAGCCAAAGCAATCGAGAGCAAAAGGAACAAAGCTGGAGGCATCACACCGCCTGACTTCAAAATATTCTATAAATCTGTAGTAACCAAAAGAGCAAGGTACTGGTAGAAAAACAGATACACAGACCAATGGAACAGAATAGAAAACATAGAAATAAAGCAATGCATTTACAGCCAGCTGATTCTTTTAAAGGCAAAGAGAGTATCAACATAGTAAAGGATAGTGTCTTCAATAAATGGTGCTGGGAACACTGGAGATTCATATGCAGTAGAATAAAACTAGACCCCTATCTCTCACCTTTTATAAAATTCAACTCAAAATTGATTAAAGACTTAAATGTAAGGTACAAAAATATAAAATTACTAGAAGAAAACATAGGGAAAA
>NW_007870306.1:0-590 GCF_000696425.1 Galeopterus variegatus
TCCAAGCCTTGGGTCCCTGGGCAGGCCCCCAGGCACTGATGGTGTGCCTGGGCCAGAACTAGTTTTTTGTCCTCTGTTTATTTCTAAAATGGGGGAACTTCCTGTAGGAACCAGCACTTGAGCCCTGTGGTTGAGCTAAATTGCTGCTTTGCTGCTGATTCCCTGGGAAGACATTTTTTTGCAGCTCAGGGTTTAATGGTTGACCTTATAGGTACTTCCAGCTCTCCAGAGACCCAGTGACCTGGGTTGTGTAGAAACTCTGGTCTGGGCCTGAGTCTTTTCATCAAACTGCACCCCATACAATTCTATATTCCTGACCAGTCTCCTCTGAGTGGTCCTGTGCTGACTGGGGGGTGGATTGGCTGTCTTTGCTGTGTCCCAGTGTTCTCCTGCTGGGCCCGTCTCCAAACCGCCTGTGCTCCAAACACTTCCCATGGGATGGGCCATACTCTGGTCCCTTGTGATGACTCACCAGGCTCTGAATGCTCCTTTTTTTCAGTTATTGTGGCTCCTCACTTCTGTGTGGGTCCATGAGAACCCTATTAGTGGTCTTGCTGTCCTGGGGGCCACCAAGTCCCCCTTCTCCCCTG
>NW_007870307.1:0-590 GCF_000696425.1 Galeopterus variegatus
TCTTCTGATCTAGCTTTAGTTCACAAATTCTCTGTTCAGTTGTGTCTAACTTGCTATTAAATCCATCTGTTGAGTTTTATGTTGTTTATGGTATTTTCCATTTCTAGAAGTTGTTTGGTTCTTTTTCAAATATTACATTGCCCTTTATATAGTTTCCCATTGTCAATCTTGTTCTTTATTCCTTTAAACTTAATAAGCATACTTATCTTGTTATTTATTATCCATCTGATAATCCTTAGATCTAAAATCTGATTTTGCTGTTTAATACACCCTTTGCTGTTTTTGTATCCCTGTAACATGCTTGATTATTTTTTATTGAGTTTCTTCTCATTATCCTTAAAGTTATTTGTGGGGAGTTCATAGAGCCCTAGGATGAAGGGCCTGCATTTTCTTCTGCTAGATACCTGGAAGCACTGCCAGTTTGGGGATCACCCTGGTCATAGAAATTTGGGCTACAAATATGCAAGAGGTTTGGCTTGTAGTAACAACCATCAGAAACTAATTTTTTTTTTTTTTTTTTGAGGAGGGGTGGTCTCTGCTCAGCTCAGCACCAAGAAAAATTTTCTTTTTTTTTTTTTTTTTTTTGTCTT
>NW_007870308.1:0-590 GCF_000696425.1 Galeopterus variegatus
GCTCATAAATGCTTCAGTCCAAAAGTGACACCTGTCACTTCCACTGACAGCCCATTGGCCATAACTAGTCACATGCTCCGCTTAACTACAAGGGAGATAGAAAATACGGAAGAGCCTGTGGATATGCAGTGAAGAGTAAATGTTTCCACAACAATGACTTCTATAAAAAAAAATTTTCTCTCGCAATCTTCCTCCTACATCTTCTACTCTTCCTTCAAGAGCAACTCTTTTCCTATTTACTTTACAAATATTAGCATTTCTTAGAATTCTATCCTCTATCCTCTTGTATTCTTCTCTGTACTCTCCCTATGAGATTATATCCACATTCACATCTTCAAAGACCATCTGTAGGTTTATTACTTCCAACCCACAGTGTCCATGTTAGAGATCTAGATCTATAATGATCATAATCTGTTTAGTAGTAGCTTTCTAGATATTTCTTCTAAATGTTCTGTAGGCCGTCAAAACTCATGAAACCAAAAATCTCCCTCTCCCCTCTCAAAACAAACCTATTCTTCACACAGTATTTCCTACATCTGGATCCAAGCAGTCACCAAAGTCAGAAACCAGGAAGTTATCATTGATACTTT
>NW_007870309.1:0-590 GCF_000696425.1 Galeopterus variegatus
TCAGTTCCGTCAGGTTAGGGCAGATTTCTCCTGTAAAACTCCCAGGATCAAGATCCACATCGCAAGCAAGGGTATCACTTAAATTTCTGTCAACTGTGCTATTTCTCGAATGTGCTCTGTGATATGGATCCAACTTGAGGAGAAATGCAGCTCTGCCATGCACACAGCATTCCTCTAATACAGAAAACTTAGTTTCAGCTGCAGGAACTGTGAAACCCTCTCTGTCCTCCCATAACCCCTCATGAAGATTCGCTCACACAGTTTTCCTGATAAAGAACCATGTCTCCGTGGCTGATTTAGCTTAATTTGACAATCATCCCAATTTGGCATCAATTAGTTAGGTGAAATTTGGCCCCTTCCCATACATAGCTTTAAGTGCCTTATATTGCATAGGGACACAGAATTCTGTCAATTGCTCAAAGGCGTGGCTAGAAACCAGGTGGATGGTGCTGTGTTTCACTTTGAGTCTGACCTTGAGTACTAAGATGTGACAGTCTGTGACACTAGCTACCTGCCCTTCTCTAGTTATGAAGTGTTAATTTCAGGCTCATATTTAGGAAGAGCTGGAAGAGTTTTACTGGTCCTCCAGG
>NW_007870310.1:0-590 GCF_000696425.1 Galeopterus variegatus
AATCAGAGGAGACAGGATGTAGGATCTTCAAGCATGATTCTGCTTGTGATACAATCTTAGTTAATCATTAAGGTCTAGCTATAAAGGGAAAACCAAGTTAGTTCTATAGTGTATACATGTGTGGGTTTTTTTCTCCCTTTACAATAACACATAATTCAAGAGAAGGTTAAATAGAATGAAATGTTGTAAGGTTCTAGAATCATTAACTGAAAAAGTAATAACTTGTAATTAACTTTAATAATATAAGAATATATGCTACAATAATCTTTGGTAAAGAAATTAAAATATTTGTAATCTATAACAAGTTTAAAGAGGGAAAGTGAAATAAGAATGAATTTTGATTCATCCAGAGTAGTCAATAAATAAAAGAGATGGAAAAAAACATAATACAAGTACACATAGGTAAAATACATAAAAATATTAAGATAATGGTAGATAATTATTATATGACAGATAATTACTAAATATAACAGCAATTTTATTAAATGTATTTAAACTAGACAGCCAATTTTTAAAAATGAGAGGTACGTCTATGTGTATTCTGTATATTAATCCCTTGTCAGATGCATAATTAGCAAAAAGTTTCTCCA
>NW_007870311.1:0-590 GCF_000696425.1 Galeopterus variegatus
TTAACCCAGCTAATTAGTGAAGTGAGGATGGGAGTCTTGCTTTCTTTCAAAATGACCAGTTTAATGACAATACATGATTCAATCAAGGGGTTCTTTTATAGTACATCGAAAAGTTTTGTTGAAGCATTAGTTTGCTTCCAGGTTTTTACTGTAATAAATAACAGAACTGGGAAGTGTTTTGAATGCAGCTTTTCTCACTATTTGGATAACTTCCTTAGGACAGAGTCTCAGAACATAGTTCTTAAAGTCAAGCATTATGAATAGTTTTACAATTCTTAATAGATATTCCCAAATTGCTTTGCAAAAGTGGTTTTGCAATTCGTACGGCAGCCACAGTTGTATTTAAGTTATGCTTTGCTTATGTCCTGTCTTTCTCTTAAAGCCTTTTTTGAGAGCTATGGCTATAAAACAAAGTGTAAGTATCCATGGGGAGGTTTAAGAAAACACTTTACAGATAGCTCCCTAATGGCACAGGACCTTGAAATATGGGATACATGGTTGACCCTCAGGAAGGCAACCCTGCACCCGTGTATGTTTAAGATAGATACATACGGTGTATACCTGTGGTGTATTTAAAGACAGATATGACA
>NW_007870312.1:0-590 GCF_000696425.1 Galeopterus variegatus
CGGGAGCGCCGCCGCACTCCCAAGTGGCGCACTCTCCAGTGCACCACCGGGCCGGCCCAATAATTACTGTTCTTTAATATCCACCCCTGCCACCATGTGTGCATCTGGCCTGTTTCTCCTTCTTGCTGAAGAAGGAGGAGAAACTTCTCCTTTTTAGCTCCTTATAAGTACCATGCACTAAATGATTGCTGATTGTGCCACTGGAGTGACAGTTCTCCTTTTTTAACTCCTTTAAATTCCCCTTCCTGCAGTAGACATTCAGGCTGCCTCTACCTCTACAACACCACAAACAACACTGAATAAATAGCCTCAAACACGTTGCCTTAAGGCCTTGTGTGGAAACTTCTCAGGGATATTTACCCAGGAGGGGAATTGCTGATTCATGGGGCATACTTCCACGAAGGGGGTTAGAAGGATCCCTGCAGGCATTGCTTTCATCCTGCCACCTGTTGTGCAAGGAGGCTCCATGTGCCATTATCCCGTGGGAGTTAGTGTCCTAAATTTGCCAGTCAATGGGGATAAGCAATTGCTCATTTTTCTTTTACTGTGCACACCTCTGAACCTGAGAAGCTTGAACATCTCTTTATATA
>NW_007870313.1:0-590 GCF_000696425.1 Galeopterus variegatus
TAAAAATACATATCAGATTAAAAGATTATATTCATAATATTCAAAACAAAATTTACAAAAGGAATATTATGCAGCAGACATGAATTATTGTAAAGTGTAATTTGATGAAATAAAGTGTATGAACCATATTTCCAAAGGTTTGAAATATGATATGGATTCCATGTTCCTATCACTATGTTTGGTGCTAAGGATACTAAGTATAATGCTCATAGCTGGTCCTTTTCTTGAGATTACTGGGTTCCTATCTCTTTTAGTTCATAAAACAAAAATACTATGAACATTGTAGAAAATTTTTTAAAAATTGGTTAAAATTACAGACTCTGAGTGACAACAAAAGTGAAAGTTTTATAAAGGGCACTAGACCTTGTGAACCTAAAAAAAAAAAAAAAAAATGACAACCAATACCAATAATTATAATGATGATACAGTGCTTATGAATAGAAAACTTTTCAACACATGTTAGAAAGGCATCGTAACTCTTTTAATCTTTACAACAATAACTTAAGTGCAGCTGTCACTACCCATTTTCTGCATGAGAAACCTGGGATGAGGTGATATTAAGTAACGCAACTAAATATCCACATGCAGAA
>NW_007870314.1:0-590 GCF_000696425.1 Galeopterus variegatus
GAATCTAATCACATTAACTTCTCTAACCATTTTCTTCATCCCTCTCATCAAAAGCATTTTGTATACTAATCATCTAATTAACCAAGAAATATTTACTGATAACCTACTGTCTATAAGATGGCACTAGTGTGGGTAATATGTAGGAGACAAAGATACACAAGACTCATCTTTCCCTTCTCTTGTATAAAAGAAGGAAAACATGTCATTGAGTAGATGACACAATGGGGTGACCAAAATGTAGAGGTAGAAATACACAGGAAATATTTTAAGATAAGAATTACATGAAATACATCAAGAACCATGGGTAGATTAACCATACTATAACATGGAGATTACCTTGGAAAGGTGGGTAGTGGGAGAAATAGATTTAATGTGAGATATGTCAAGACTGTAGAAGGCTTTGAATGCTGAGTTTATAAATGAGGATTTAAGTAAATAGATTTTTTAAAAGGGATATAAGCAAATTGGTCTTCTAAGAGGCATGTCAGAAACATGTAAAATGGATTGAATCAGTGGGAAAACTCAAGGGTCTGAAAATAGTATTTGGCATTCAAGGATAAGTCGACTTTCTCACCCATCAGCTTGCCAGG
>NW_007870315.1:0-590 GCF_000696425.1 Galeopterus variegatus
AAATTCTGTAATTTTCTTCTGTAATCTGTTATTGTGATGAAGTATATTCATACATTTTCTTATGTTGAACCATTCTCGAATTCCTAGTATACCCTAATATTTGAATATGATTTAAAAAATATGTTGTTTTATTTTCTCAGCTATTATTTTATTTGCATACTCACATTTATATATCTAAGAGATTTTGTTGTATTGTCTTTATTTAGTTTTGAAATATGTTATAAATTAGTCTATGAAATGAGCTGGATAGAAAGTTTCATAAAACAGCCTGCATAAGATTAACTTTTTCTTTATATATGTTAAAACTTGTGTAAAATATTTGGAGTTTAGTATCTTTCGATTTTTTTACATTAAAACAATATTGGCTCTATTTAACAAATGGAATTGACAAAATTCTCAGTTTATGTGAAGTACCGAAATCATACTTTAATTCTGAAAGAAAGATCTTAAAATTCTTATTGACCTTTACAATAATTTATTAAGTGAGACCTATTTATTTTCTGCTCATAGTGTTCAATATCTCCTCAGTAACAGAATTAGGCAAATTGAAAGAAGTAGAAATGTTATGGAACCCAAGTCCAGCTGCCTGT
>NW_007870316.1:0-590 GCF_000696425.1 Galeopterus variegatus
TCTGTCTTCACAGGTCTGGGGCCAACCCAGGGATGTGGCTAGAATTTGGCTCCCGCTTTCTTAACTCTTACAACTTAAAGAAAAACGCTTGGCCATTAGCCGTGAGCAATTGTAGCCTGAGGGTGTAATCTAAACAAATTCCTCCCAGTACCTTAGAATCTTAATAACAGCTGGTTTAACATGATCTCCCAGAAATACAATTAGGCTGTGTCAACATTCATGTCCTGTCCAAGAAAGTAATTTTCCTTTTTAGTTGAAGAGATGTTATTATCATCCAGGTCTGACCCTGGCCCCTGCCAGCTGAAGTGGGTTTCCACAGGTTCTCTGTGGGTGGGTGGGTAGGTTAGCTAAACATCTGGGGGGAAGGGGAAGGAGAAGACTTCAGGAGAGGTCTCTGAGGCTCCCCTGCCCTTCCCCACTCTAGTCTGGAGTATATTGCAGGAGAGAGGCCTCACAGGGTTCTAGAATGTACTCAGGCCTGGAGCCCAAAACTAATTCTGTCACTCTCTATTAGTTAAGCCTGAGTCACATCGTGAAATTTTAGATTTTCCCTTTCCTTTAGTATTTCTAGATAGGGACACCCAAGGGCA
>NW_007870317.1:0-590 GCF_000696425.1 Galeopterus variegatus
CTATTCATCTAATACTTACTTATTTATAATTTTAACCAAAAAGGTGTCTCTCATATTGCCTTTCTTTTCGGAATTGGGTTACTTTACATTTCTCTTCTGGTGGTGAAATGCCTATAAGACAGGAAAGTATTGATAGTTTATGGATGGCTTGTTCAGTGTGTGAACAATTAAATTTGGGAGTAATATATGCACTGGAACTCTGCTTTAGTAACAAGTAGTGGGTCATGTATTTGCCTAGCTCTAAATCCTGCTTGTCAGAATGCTGTCACATACATTTTATTTGCTTTTACCTCCTCTCACAGCCGCTGTTTCCTTCATGCCATGTTCTACAGACAGGATGCATGTCATGCACCCAAGGGGTGCTTTTTTTCCTGTGGATTCCTGTAACCAATCAGCAACTGTCACATGCCTTTAAGTTCAGCTTTAGGGACTTGTAGTGTTCAGTGGAGCATTGAGGAGCAGGTTTTGTGCCAAAGAGATGGTCATCATTTTTTTCTTATTTGAGATTTTTGACATCCTTCTTCATTTGTGAAGTGTTACCAATCTGCTGGCATTTTAATGCTCCTTTCAAGAGCATCACCAGTTTCAGA
>NW_007870318.1:0-590 GCF_000696425.1 Galeopterus variegatus
GTTTTCTCATGTTACAACACACTTTCATTATTGATAGATACTCCACTGGAACATAGTGTATAATTATTTTAATATATTTTAACATTTTTTTAAAACAATTTTTTTATACATACACGTGGGGTACAACATTGATTTTCAATAATTGTGTACAAAATGTGGTGGTTAGATCAGTAGAGTTAGGTTATTCATCATTACAATACGCAATCATTCTTTGTGTCCATTGACCAATTCCTTAACATTTGTTTAACCAATATTTCCTTTAGGATTCTTACACCTACATGCATAGTTAAAATGTGACCTTTTAAAAATTTTTATTATTACTCTTATGTGGTTTAAAATCACAAGGCCAACCCTGTGGCTCACTCGGGAGAGTGCGGTGCTGGGAGCGCAGTGGCACTCTGGCCGTGGGTTTGGATCCTATACAGGGATGGCCAGTGCGCTCACTGGCTGAGCGCCGTGCGGGCAACACCAAGCCAAGGGTTGTGATCCCCTTACCGGTAACAAAAAAAAAAAGAAACAAAAAACCCCCAAAAACCAAAATCACATAAAATGAATTGGATAGTTTTTGTTCTTTTTTGTTTGAAAACTTA
>NW_007870319.1:0-590 GCF_000696425.1 Galeopterus variegatus
CACACTCCTAACTCCTACATTATATTGCAAACCATCTTGAAGATGTTTCTGAACTCCTTATTTGGGAATAGTTGAAAGTTTTTTGTTTTTTGTTTTCCTTCTATGTCTGTATTTTCCTTCTCGCATTTTAGAAAGAAGGGGACTTGGCTTAGAGATGCGACCTAAGTTGTAGGGTTAGCAGACTGTGGTGAGAAATTCTTGGGGCACCCAGCCAGGCCCTCACTCCTCCAATGAAGCATCACTCACAGCTACTGGTGAAAAGGTGGACTCAGCATCCATCTAGCCCCATGTACCTCACCTTTCTAGCCATACCTAACTGGACAAGGAGAAGACCCAATCCAAGTTCATTGCAAGGGTTAACCCTCTCTTATTCCAAAAACTCTTTTCTTGAACTACTTTATTTTTTTATTATTTGAATTTTTTTCCATAAACTTTTTGTTTTATTTTATTATTTTAAAATTATTTTTATTTGTGGGGTACAGAGTTCACTATCAGTATCCGTGTACAGTATCTGATGATCAAATCAGTATTATTAACATGTTCATCATTAAAAATCATAATTACTTTTTATGTTCCTTACCCAATTACTC
>NW_007870320.1:0-590 GCF_000696425.1 Galeopterus variegatus
GAAAATATTTCCTTCCAAACAAATGTAAAATATTCTATGATTTTTAAAAATATATTCATTACAGCAGTATGGATCAATTTGCCAAAAATTAAAGGAAGCAACACACAACATAACCATCCAGGCAGAATGATATTTTGCCTACCTAAACTCCTCTTGACATTTTCATTGGTTAAAAAATTACTCTTCCCTTTATGACTTAAAGTTGCTTAGGGCTTTAGTAAAAACAGTTGCTGAGTCTCCTTCCTGAAGTGAGGATTTGAAAATTATAAATATAGCAATATTTGAGAGTACTTTGTAAATTCATTTGAAAATTATGTAGCTGTTTTGTATGAAAAAGGTAACCATTTAAATACATTTTCAAAATTCCATATACTATACATACATTTTCTCATCATGACAATGTATAAAAATCTTCAATGAAAATAAGTCCTTTGTAAAAAAAAAAAAAAAGTAAGAAAACTTTTAGTACAAAAATACGTTCTTTTGGAAAAAAAAAAGGACAAATTTCAGTTGTGTACAATACTATTCTTCTCCCTAGAAATGAATATGTTTTTGGTTTGCTGAGATCATTAAAAACATTTTTATTTATT
>NW_007870321.1:0-590 GCF_000696425.1 Galeopterus variegatus
TTTGAGGACCTCTACAATATTAATAATCTTGTCTCCTGTTGCTGATGGAGATGGTCTCTCAATTCTGAGTGAAATTTAATTATTATAAATGCAAAAATTAAGATGGAAAATTAAAATGTTTAGGAAACAATAAACCAGTCCTGTAAGTACTCAAACATCCCATACAGTTTTATCAGTTACACTCCTTTATCTGGTGTGCATTTTTCTATAGTATTTCCTGAATCAAGTTTATTGTTTATAAGTGGGTGATTTGGAATTTTTATGTATCACTTATATGGGAAAGGAGACTTGGCCCATTCCCTACCATCACCACCAAAAAAATTCCCTAACTAACTAATGAAAAAGATAATTGATTTACAGACGTGTCTATGATTTAGAAATGTGTCTATTTTTCATTTCCCCTCCCTATGGTTTTACTAGCCTTTGGTACGAGAAAAGTTGTAGGGTATGCATTATAGTGACTCCGCTTGCCATAGCCCAAGCAATGTTGCTCAAGTGTTCATTCTGCATATGGGTTCATTGATCCCTTAATGAACCTGAAAAGTCATATTTACTTTTTCTCATGCTCTGTCTTTTCTATACAGTTTGTC
>NW_007870322.1:0-590 GCF_000696425.1 Galeopterus variegatus
TGCACTAGGGATAGCACCACTTAGCAGCAAATGGATACGGCTTCTAAAACCATATACAGTCAGTAGTCAGGAGAGAGGTTTTCAATAAAATTAATAGCTACCTTGTGCTTTTTTTTTAAATCAACGTATTATTGAAATGGTATTCATTCAAGGTTGTACAGCTGGTTTGATGCTGATTATGCTTTAAGCCAGAGAGGATAATTAAATAGGATAGAAAATGGTGGAAGGTTATTCATGACAGAGAACACTACAACAAAGGCCACTTGCTGATAAAATAAAGAAGCTGAGGTAAATGAAATGAAAAACCATTAGTTTACAACTTTTTCCCCTCTCATCTAGAGGAGTTTGTTTTCTTAAAACGTTGTCCACACTTGGAGAGCTCTGCACTTCAATCACTCCAATAAACATTCTAGCTCTCATATTTCTCTGGCTTATATACAGTCAGTAAGACATATAAAATCCAACTAAAGTGTAGCCTTATGGGTATTTTCATATATATGTTAACAAAATAAAACAATATTCTTTTCCTATTTTTTTTTATTGAAACATAATTGATTGTACATATCTGTGGGGTACAGCATTGAATATCA
>NW_007870323.1:0-590 GCF_000696425.1 Galeopterus variegatus
ACTTATTTTATTTATTTATTTTTTCCTAATGATAAAACTGAGGCTGAGAGAAGTAAGTTACCCATGTTTACAAAGTCAGCATGTCATGATTTGATACAAATATGCCAAACTATCCATTTGGGCCTTTCAACCAGTGTGCTCTCCCACTGTCACACTGTCCTTCTCTTGGCCTTGTCAATCACATTATTTCAGTGAAATTCTACAAATACTTACGGTGCACTTGTATACCGTCCTAATCACTGGGGCCACAGGATAAATAAGAGAACCTGAGTACAAAGAGCTCATGTTCTAGTAGGCAAGTTAGAAAAGTGAACAGGTGGGTGTAATACAGGGCAGTACACGTAATAAACAAGTGGAAGATTAACTACGTTATGGTGTTCCAGTATGTTTACTGTGTTAGCCAGGCGGAAAAGAGAGAGGACAATGGCATTCCAGGAAAAGAGAAAACTGTACAGCAGCACCGAGTGGTGCAATAGTGTACAACAAAAACCAGACAAGTACTTTGGTGCTGTTGGACCGTAAAGGATGTGTAGGCAAATGGTGCAAATGAGTCTAGAAGGTGACTGGGAAACAGAAAATAAGCTTATAAT
>NW_007870324.1:0-590 GCF_000696425.1 Galeopterus variegatus
CAGAATTGCTCTGGACCTATTCCGGTTCTGGCACCTGCTCAATTAAACTTCTCCATGTTTTTAAAAAGATCTTATTCAGAAAACATATAAAAAAAAATGGAAGATTACACCAGAAGGTTTAATAAAAATCCCAGAAAATGACAATGAGAAAATAGTGTAGAACAAATAATCAAAGATACAATCATGTTAAATTTCTCAGAGCTGAGAAAAAAATATAAATTGTCCTGTGTAAGGGAGCAACAAGTGACAAACCAGATTAACCTCCTAGATTAGCAAAATTAGTTGCTATTTAGTTAGCTAGAATTAGTTGTGTTAGTTTTATCAATTAAAGCTTCTAGATTTAAACCATTTTATCACATTTTAAAATAATTTGGTTATAATTTTTTAAAATTTGAAAAAATAAATATTGTATATATTTAAGGTATACAAGATGATGTTTTAATATTCATATATGTAATAAAATAATTACTACAGTCAAGAAAATTTACATAGTCATCTCTTCACATAGTTACTTTTGTGTATGTGCACGTGGTGTGAGATCACATGAAATCTAAATTTTTAGTAAATTTCCAGTATACAATACAGTATTA
>NW_007870325.1:0-590 GCF_000696425.1 Galeopterus variegatus
TAAATAAGTTTGCTAATAAATATAAAATATGGATATCTTAATTATCTTGATTTAATCATTTGGCAAGTTAAACATATATCAAAACATCACATTATACCCCAATATATGCAATTATTTGTCAATTAAAAATAAAATACATTCTTTTAAAAGAATACAAAGAAATGAACTATAAAGTTCTTATTACTCTAACAGGATGGAACTGACATAAAGATAAATAAATGAACCTGTTGAAAAGTATAGTGTTAAATACATCCAAAGGTATCTGGGAACTTAATATAAGAAAACTGTGGCTTTTCAATTTAGTGGTAAAAAAGCAAAGCATTTTTAAAACATGATAAGAAAATTTACTATGTATTTGTTAAAAAAAACAAACAGAATTTTGAAACTACATACAAGATAGAAAAATCAAGAGGGGTTTACGAAAAAGAAAATAAAATTAAATACACACACACACACACGTCAGTAGAAAATGTTCACAAGAGGCAGTCCTCAGTAGAAAGATAAAACCCAGAAGAAATAAAAAAAAAAATTGTCTTATATAAATATATGAAACATTATAAGTATAATGCAAAAACATAATCAAAGCTAAA
>NW_007870326.1:0-590 GCF_000696425.1 Galeopterus variegatus
TACAACTTATTAACAAGAAGGCAAACAAGTCAATTAAAAGTGGACAAAATATGTGACAGTCGCATCACAAAAGAAAGTATATAAATGACTAGTAAGTACATAAAAAGATGTTCAATTTTATCATCAGAAAAATACAAACTAAAAATGTGAGAAGTTTACCTCCGCACAATGAGCAAAAGGGCTAGAATTAAAAACACTGATATGACTTAGTGTTGGCAAGTGTGTGGAGAAGCTGGAATTCTCACACATCATTGGTAGGAATGCAAAATGGTAAAACCACCTTTGGAAAACTGTTAGGAGCTTTTTAAAAAAGTTGTACATGTACTTACAATTTGGCCACCAATTTTACCTCTAGTTATTTGCCCAAGAGTAATGAAGCCATACATCCTTACAAAGAGTTGCTCGTGAATATTTATTGAAGCTTCATTTACAATAGCCCAACAATGGGATCAACCCAAATGTACATCTACAAGTGAATAATTTGTATCTATACAGTGGAATATTATTAAGTGATAAAAAGAAACTACTTATATATGCAACACATGATGAATATCAATCCCTTTAGAAAGTTTTCTTGGCACTCATCAGTA
>NW_007870327.1:0-590 GCF_000696425.1 Galeopterus variegatus
GAAAAAGCCCAGGAGCTCAGAATTAAAAATCATGTACTAACAAAGTTTAGGATCTTGGATCGATAATGAAATCAAAAGGTAGAGGAAGCAGACATAAAGTTGCTGAGATAGATCCTGGAATGACCCTCACTAGGTTAGGCCAGACCCTCAAGGTCAAAGCAGAGGGTAAGGGGCTCAGGTAAAGCTCACAGGATGAGGCACATTTCAAATTTCAAAGGACTAAATAGGTCCTGAAAAATGGAAATCAGTGGTCAGAGCCCCTCAGATGTTCAGAATCTTGCCAAGCATTTTATGTAGATATGCACGTGTGCCCAGGTGTTCCTTGGTTATTGTCTAATGTAATTGCTCATGTGCACCCAGGTGTCCTGGGTTATGGGTTATGGACTTAAGTGTAAAGGACGAGCGGCTCTGATCCACAGAACCCCCCACCCCCTGGGGACAGCCATGGGGAGGCTGCTACTGCTGCTGGAGGCCATTGCTGCAAGCTGTTGCTGCCAGGGTCCCCAGGATGTCCTGGGAGGCCACCACAACTGCTGCTACTGCTGAGGACTGCCAATGGCTCCCAGGATCTTTCCCAATTACCTAGCGTG
>NW_007870328.1:0-590 GCF_000696425.1 Galeopterus variegatus
CAAGTGGCAGAGAATATTGCACAGCTTCCTGGACTTGTGGCAGATCCTTCTTTTCTTCTGGGCCTCACTCAAAACTAGCAGCTTTTATCTTTCACCTTAGAAGGGACGTCTTGATATTCCCCACACTGTTGGACCCACAAATTTCACTGAAGTAGACAGCCGCTGATTATTACTCAGATTTACTTCCCACACTTTGACATGTGGATATCTTACCAATAAGTCAGAATTAGTTGTTAATCCTTGCTCAGTAGGTTCAATCAGCATAATGTCATCAATGTAATGAACCAGTATTATATCTTGTGGAAGGAGGGAAAAGTTTCCTGAAAACTAAATTAGGACATAGGACTGCAAAATTAATATACCCCTAAGGTAGGACTGTGAATGTGTATTGCTGCCTTGTTATCTGAAAGCAAGCTGCTTCTGATAGACATATAGATAGGAATGAACAAAAAGACATTTTGCAGACCAAAGCTACATACCAGATGCCAGAAGATGTGTTAACTTGTTCAAGAAATAAAACTACATCTTGTACTGCAGCTGCAATTGAAGTCACCACTTGGTTAAGCTTATGAGAATTCACTGTCATTCTC
>NW_007870329.1:0-590 GCF_000696425.1 Galeopterus variegatus
TTTTTTTTTTTTTTTTTTTCTTTTTTTTTTTTTTTTTTTTTTTAACAGCTGGCTGGTACCAGAATCCGAATGGAGCCTCTTTTATGTGTTGTTTTCCTTGTCTTTGAACATTTACGTACTTGGATCAAAGCATATGTAAAAGACATGCCCTTCTTTATGTTACATTATCCCCATGAGCAATTTCTCCACATATGCTAAAATCTCCTTGTCAACCTGACTTTTGATGGCTGCCTAATATTCTGCCATACCAATGGACCATACTCTCTTTAACCAATCCCCAGTTGTTGGACACAGAGGTCGCCTCGGTGTTCTGCTGGTATAAATGCTGATGCTGCCAACACCTGTGCCCTTCGGACTGAGCCCTGACGACGGGCCTCTGGCCACCCTGTCGCCCTCCCCGCAGGTGAGCCTAAGAACTCGACAGCCCCGTTGAGCATCCCCAACGGCACAGCCTCCGCCAGCACCTCGGAAGACGCCATCAAGAACATTCTGGAGCAGGCGCGCCGCGAGATGCAGGCGCAGCAGCAGGCCCTGCTGGAGGTGGAGGCCGGTCCCCGGGGCCGCTCGGTGCCCCCGTCCCCGCCGGAGCG
>NW_007870330.1:0-590 GCF_000696425.1 Galeopterus variegatus
TATCTACCAGTTGACAGATATTTGGGTTGTTTCCACATTCAGCTATTATTGAATCATTTCTTACACTGAACTTCAACATGTTGTTGTGTTCCTAGGCTAGAAGCCCAATGGAGCTCAAACGTAAATTTAAATATATGAATATAGACTCCATTTGGACACATTTCATTTACCAGAAATAAAAACACCTTCTACAAATAACATTCAACACACATATATTGAGGGCTTAGTATATGCTACGCATTATTTGATATTATGGAAAATACCCTTACGATAAAGATGGTTACTATTCATACAGAGCTTTTATCTATTTGGGGGAGACAGACAATAAACAAAGAGAGAAAGAGAGAAAGGAAGGAAGGAAGAGAAAGAAAAGGAAGAGGGAAAGAACTGGTGACAAGTGCTATGGAGACAAGTAAACTAAGATTTTGAGTAAGTAGGTGGCTACTTGAGATTGGATGGTCAAGGAAGGCTTCTTGGAAGAAACGATATTCGAAGGCTGAATTGTGTAAAGGAAGCAGCACGGAATAACCAGGGAAGGGCAGTCTGGGCCGAGGGAATAGTAGTTGGTGTAAAGGTTCTTTTTTTTTTTT
>NW_007870331.1:0-590 GCF_000696425.1 Galeopterus variegatus
TGTCAGGCTCCTTGAAGGGCAGTGCATGTATTCTTAAGAAATAGTTTGGGGAGCAGCTTGGAATAAGGAAAGAGACCAAGAATAAGCTTGAGAAGCAATAGATGGTGACTTTTCTGTATTCTAGTGAGGGTGTTCCATGCCCATTGCAGTTCCTTCTCTTTGTTGGGTAGCAAGTTGACTGGGATAGGAAGATAACTGATGGGACAAAACTGTGTAGTTCTGGATAGCGGAGGAGCACATGTGGTAGGGGGAGGAGAGAGTAGAATGGAGGTCAGGAGAAAACACCTTGTGGTATCATGGAAGGCAAGGGACTTTTGATGGAGTCTGATAAGAAGCTTCCCATATGTGTAAGATGTGAACTTTTCTCTCATCCTACAAATATTTGGTAAATTTTACACAGTGTATTCAAATGTAGAATATTCTAGGCCACTGTGGAGAGTCACAAAGATCTTCAACCATATTCTTCAGGGGCAAAAAACACAAGGAGTTCTGGTGGATATCTGAGTAAGAAATGTAATATACACATGCATTATTTATATAAGCACTTTTATTTTATTTATTTTTTTCCAAAAAGGAGGGGTTTTATTAAT
>NW_007870332.1:0-590 GCF_000696425.1 Galeopterus variegatus
CATGCAGACTGCTCGGGGCCTCTGCCAAGCCCCCTGCTCTGCAGCTCCCAGCCGCTGCAGCGTCCTGCACTCCGACCTCTGCCCCCTCAGCTCAGGGGACCTGAGTTCTGCCTGCTCTCCCCTCATCAGGAAGCTGTCCCCAGGCTACAGGCCAGGCAGCTTTGGGCCCATCCCAGAGTGTCCT
The DNA here is from genome assembly GCF_000696425.1 of Galeopterus variegatus. Classification (NCBI taxonomy): domain Eukaryota; kingdom Metazoa; phylum Chordata; class Mammalia; order Dermoptera; family Cynocephalidae; genus Galeopterus; species Galeopterus variegatus. Next base: position 185 of record NW_007870332.1, read on the forward strand.
TCTCCCAGCAACTGCGGTCCTGTGCTGCCTGGTGTCCAGTGCCTGAACACAGCGGCTGCACATACCCGGTCCAGTTTTACGGGCATTATGCTTGGCAGGGTGGCCCATTACTAATCTGTCTATCATGGTTGAAGCAGAGTTAACTCTGAGAATCGCTCACCTGAAAGTCCTTCTGGCGGGGCCCGCTGGCCCTATCTCGGGATGTGGACCGTGTTGTCTGAACCTGCTCCGCCTGCATCCTGCCACCCTTATCATCCTCCCGCGGGTTTCCACTTCGGCTCCTGGCGGCTGCGGCCACTGTTCCAGGCTGTCCAACTCTAGACGAGCCTCCCGCGGCAGGATTCAGGTTCATCTGGCCCAGAGCAGGCAGAGTTCCAGGTGCTGCTGTGCTCCCAGCAAGGCTGCG
>NW_007870333.1:0-590 GCF_000696425.1 Galeopterus variegatus
CACAGCCATTATGGAAGACAGTATGGAGGTTCCTCAAACAACTACAGGTAGAACTGCCATATGACCAGCAATCCCACTGTTGGGTCTATACCTAAAGGAATGAAAATCATCATGTTGAAGGGATACCTGCACTGCCATGTTTATTGCAGCTCTATTTACAATAGCCAAGAGTTGGAACCAACCTAAATTTCCATCAGTGGATGAATGGATGAGAAAAATGTGGTATATATACTTAATGGAATATTACTCTACCATAAAAAAGAATGAAATGCTGCCATTCACAGCAACAATGATGAACTTAGAGAAAATTTTGTTGTGTGAAAATTATGTTATTATGAATTATTCTAATAAGCCAGGCACAGAGAGGGAAATATCCATGTCCTCACTCACAAGTGGGAGCTAAAATTAAAAAAGGAAGAAAGATAGAAAGAAAGATACAACAATCAAAATAATATGTTGAACTTTCTTTTTTTTGTTTGTTTTTTTATTTTTTATTATTTTATTTTATTTTATTTTATTTTTATTTTTTTATTTTTATTTTGTCAATATACAATGTAGCTAGTTATTGTGTCCCATCACCAAAACCTCCC
>NW_007870334.1:0-590 GCF_000696425.1 Galeopterus variegatus
TCACATGGGAAAGACATGAGGGTGGTCAGGAGGCAGGGGGAAGGTTTAGGCCAGAACCTTCGCTGGGGTTTCTAAGGGAAAGACAAGGCAGGGCAGGGCGAGCAGTTTAGAATTGGTACTTTGAATAAACTCCTTGAGCTCTAAACCACAGAGGTAATTCCTAGTTGCTTAATTACACAGAGGTAATTCCTAGTTGCTTAATTACACAGAGGTAATTCCTAAATGGTTAAGGCAGAGAAATGTTGGCTCCTGGGGTGTACAGTTGGGATACAGGAAGTACAGCTCTGGTCAGTTTGCATACTATAAGGCGTGCTCCCAGCTGAGCCCTTGGTTAAACCTGGAAAAGACAGTGTCTCCACAGCCAGAAATGTTGTTTTAAATCTCAAAACATTATAATACTTAGAAAATAAGACTAAAAATACATTAAGAAGATGGCTGCTATGAGGCAATGAGCCCTCTCCAGGCACCGGATCTGCTGGCTCCTTCACCTTGGACTTTCCAGCCTCCAGAACCATGAGAAATACAACTCTGCTGTTTATAAGCCACTCAGTCTACGGTACTTTGTTTTAATTTTTATTCCTTTTAAGGAA
>NW_007870335.1:0-590 GCF_000696425.1 Galeopterus variegatus
CTCCTCCATGCCCCCCCACCCCCTCATGCCACCCCTCACCTTTGGCAATTCCACTATGAAGGCTTTTTGTCCCTTACAGATTTTCTGCAGACTGTTGGGTGGTTTTCCTAGAGGAATGGAGTTATTTTCTTGTGGGTAAAGTTAAACCTTGTACTCAATTACCCATAGAATTCCAAAGGTTCAAACTGGGCAGCTGACACAGTGAAGAGGACATGTGAAAACCACCCAGAGACAGCCCATTTATACCCACGCTGCAGCGTGCCAGATGCCAGCCTTGCGTGGGGGTGCGGGACACTCAAGCTGAGGCCGTGCAGCTCTGCGCCCAGCGGGGCACTGGCTTGTAGCCTTCAAGCGTAGGCGTATCAGGGCTTGTCACCAGGCGGCTCCCAGACTCTGGTGTTTGTTTTGGTTCCTGCATTTCAATTATAACATTATGCATTGTCCCATTCATTCAGTTGCTTGTTTAATTGTGAGATTATGGGCTATCATAAAACCTTCATTGCTCTCATATTTCTTCTTGGCAGGGTACAGAAAAGTTAATTTGGGATTAGCTCCAGAAGCATTTTGACCAAGCCTTCCCGCTATTTATC
>NW_007870336.1:0-590 GCF_000696425.1 Galeopterus variegatus
TGTGCAAGTGAGATCATGCAGCATTTGTCCTTTTGTGACAAAGGATTGAAGATCCCCCTCCGAAAAGTCTTACACTAGATGTCCATGACACTGCCCCCATGACCTAGGGTCATGGAACTCTGAGAAACTTGAAAAGTGAGGTTAGGTTCTTTGTCATGTTAACTCCAGAGAATAAATGGATATTGCTGGTGTTGGTGAAAAGGTTAGATGTGTGGAAAAAATTGTTAGAGAAAGAGGAGACTCAGAGGTTAAAAAAAAAAAAAAAAAACAGAGAAAGAAAGAAATTTGCCAAGAGTGTAGATCTTAAGTGTTCTCAACACAATTAAAGAAAAAGAAAAGGACAATCATAACTATGTGAAGTGATGAGTACGTTAACTAGCTTGGTTGTGGTGATTATTTCACAGTGTATACATATATCGGAACGTCAAGGTGCACACTTTAAATATATGCAATTTTATTTGTCAATTATACCTCAATAAAGCTAAAGAAAGGGAGAAAAAAAGGTTGGGTGAAAGACTTGAAAAGCACATCACCAAAGAAAACATGTAAATACAAATATGCACACGAAAAAACATGCTCAGCGTCATTAA
>NW_007870337.1:0-590 GCF_000696425.1 Galeopterus variegatus
GAACTGAGCCTTCATTCTCCATGAAGGAGCATTCTGGGAGAGAAACGGCTCATGTCTTCCTCATTAAAATTCCACCAATTCAGTGGAGGGAAAGTGTTCTCCTTTTACAAATCAGGAGAGTGGAGACTGAGCACCAGGCAAGGGCTGTGTCTTAATCATCTCTGTATCCCCCAGAGTGTCTGGCTCAGGGAGTGCTGGAATTGAATTTAGACCTGCCCAAGGTCACAGGGCAGAGTGGAGAACAACACACAGATTGTGTTGATTAAAAAATCCTGCATTTAGGGATTATTTTTCTCCTTTGCGTTAAATAGAAAAATGTTAGCATGTGGCATGAGAACAGATGGATTGTTGCAAATTGTCTTGAGTTACAGCAAACAAGTCTCTTGCTTTCTCCCACCTGGGGCTATTGCCCTGCCCTGCATTTGTTCCGCCACTGCTTCATTCATTCAGCAAACCTCAACCGGCCACCTGTGAAGTTTCAGGCCTTGAGCCTGGTACTGAGGAGACAATTGAACAAGTGGGACACAGAGTCCCCGCACTTATGGTGTAGTGGGGGAGACAGACAAGGAACCAGACTTTAATTTTTTGAA
>NW_007870338.1:0-590 GCF_000696425.1 Galeopterus variegatus
AGGCAAGATGGAGTGACAGGAATTGGATTCACCTTCCCTCCCAAAATGACCAAAAAACAGATGAAATACATGAACAGTGGTTTATGAGACATCAGGCAACGAAGGGGAGACGAGAAACAAATGACATGAGCCCCACCATTGCCCTGGCTTACAGCCCTGTGAGCGCTTCCGGGACACGGGGAGGGAAGAGGGACCCAGAGCTGAGGAGATGGAGTGGGATCCCAGAAGACCAAGCTGGCTGGAACTGGCAGCGCACAGCACCAGGGAGGAGACAGCTCACAGGGAGAGAACTCTGGAGGGTACACAGAAGGGACTTGCCCAGTTGTGAGGAAAAGTTAATCCTAGACTGAGAACTAACTGCTCTGGTCTCACCTAAGAAATCTGAAAAGTGAGACTCAAAAGAATCACACTGTTTCCAAGTAACCTAATTGCATTGCAGAATAAATGTCGAGAGTGTGTACAGCAAAACAGAAATAGCCAGCACCTAATAAAGTAGAATGCACAATGTCTGGCAAAGAAAGCTGGAGTAACTATAGTAATATCAGACAAAGTAGGTTTCAGAGCAAAGAACATTACCAGAGATAAAGAAA
>NW_007870339.1:0-590 GCF_000696425.1 Galeopterus variegatus
TGCTAGCTTGAGTCAATTTCTTTGGCCCCTCAGTGTTTTGTGTCCTCCTGCTTTAAAAGGGATATACTAAGAGTGCTTGTTTCCTTCGGTAGTTTGGAGGATTAAACAGTTATCCATGAGAGATACTTAGAACAGCGCCTAGTATACAGGAAAGCACTTAGAATCTAGCTGCTGTTAATTGTTCCTGTGATACGTTCCTTGAAGTCACCACTAGTAGCTCACTCTTCTCAGCACTTTGCTCTGGGTCCGAATACGTACTTGCTTGGCAAGTGATGGATGGGACCTCTGAGAAATAGAGGCAGTGGTTCCTGTGTTCATGATAGAGAAAGAAGACTGCAGTTGAGGAAGAGTGTGAGTGTCTGGGGGCGTGGAGGAGACCATGTCACAGGGAGGTCCCATTCTCTTAGCTCCTGGTCACAACCATACCCGACAAACCCCTCACCCTAGGTGCACTTGTAGCCGGCATGCGCATGCACTCAGACACCCGCAGGGTGCTTCTGGAAGCCTCACGCTGGAGCAGTGTGAGTTCTGGAAACTTAAAAACAGTGTCCTCAGTCTATAAGTCCCAAGAACCTGGGAACAAACTGCAA
>NW_007870340.1:0-590 GCF_000696425.1 Galeopterus variegatus
AAGGACATTGTTGGGTGGGAGGGAGGAGAGGGTGGAGGGAGGGAGGCTTCGGTAATGGGCCGTAATAATCAACCACATTGTATATCGACAAAATAAAAATTTAAAGGGGGAAAAAAAAAAGCGCAATACATCTAACTGGTGTATCTACCAATGTTTGATGCATGTGCCTGTCACACTCAGAACACAGGCAACCCTCAGGATCATGCACTATACATGTTCAATATAGATTTAACACTACAACTAGAATTTTATTTTATTTTAGTAAACCAATAGCAATTATGGTTGGTCATGGTTTTAATTTAAATTTTTCTATGTTGAAGTGTTAGTCTGGGCCCTCTGAGAAGCAGGTATTAAGGTGAGATTAACAACGCAAGAGTTTATTAGGGAAAATGCCTATGTTAGAGAAAAGGGGAGGAGCTAAAAGAGCTGTCAAAATGAGCTGCAAGTCTGACCCCAGATGAAGGAGAGAAGATCGAAAATATGGATGGAAGGCAGCATACTAAAGTGCCATGTAATCCACTGGAAGTTTGACAAGAACGTTAGGGTAGGGAGTCTTGAGCCAAAGTAGGCCATCTGAGGAGTCCAGTGTC
>NW_007870341.1:0-590 GCF_000696425.1 Galeopterus variegatus
CCATTTTGTGAATTGCCACTTTGTTATCAAGGTAGTTTTTGCTGCACAACACAGAGTTAAACCCTCATGGGTGTCTAGGAGTCTCCTCTCCGTCTGGTCAAATGTCCCTTCCTTCTTCTACCCCATCTGCCTTCTCTTTCCCATTCCTCCTCAAGAACCCGTCTTTGAAAAGCTGTTGAGACTTTAGTTTCCCAGAACTGTCCTGTAAGGCCAGAACCGAGCCCATCCGCGGTTCCCCGGAACGGGCTTCTCGTGCCATCAGCTCCCTCGTGCGGAGTTTCTACAGCCCAGACTCGTTCCCCCTGCTGGCTCTCACCACCCCTCATGAGACAGCTTTACAGCTTTATTGCCCTAAATGACTTTCTCACCAAAGGTGAAGAGAGAAAGGAACCATGGAGTGAGGGTGGGGGGATTCCACCAGACTTACCATAAAAAAAAATGAGCTCTTTTTTGGGGGTGATAAGAAAGCAGGTGACAGATGGGAGGCCTCTTTGGAAATGTGGAAATTTCACATCCACAAAGCCGTTCTGGCAAATTCTCCCAGTGTTAAGATTCCAGCCACGTTTATGGACGGGCAGCCGCAGATGTGC
>NW_007870342.1:0-590 GCF_000696425.1 Galeopterus variegatus
CCCAGGGAAAACTCTGAAGTCAACACTTCCCAGAGCAAATCCCAGAGTGGGCAGCGTGGAAATCAGGTGTCTCGCTTCCAGGTCCCTAGTACACACCATCACACCGGCCGATAGAAACAGTCGAGTGGTATGAAGCGGAACCCTCATTTCCACATTCTCAACAGAATATGAGGGCATCTAACTGGCAAAAGCTAATTCACATCCAGAACTTTAGCTGTGATAATGTCTAGGAACGATGTATTTTAACTTTATAACTTCTTCAGTACAGGAATAAAACTGGAAGGAGAGTGAAACCACCCTGTTATTTCATGTTAGCCCACAGTTACTCTCGCTGTCTCACTAGCACAACTTTACATAGATTTATGCCTAGCTGAGAATGCTACTTACTCTGGGGAATTTTCTGGACATACTAATGGGAACTTAAGTCTCATATCACCCGTATTTCCATAAAGAAATTTTCATTTTTATAGGAATAAAGAACATTAATAAATATCATTACTTTCCTAGGAGAGTATGCCAGAATGCCAACCAGCCTTCTCTGTTAGGTACCTGCAAGTTTACACTAAGGAAGAATGAAGACCCTGGGCAAA
>NW_007870343.1:0-590 GCF_000696425.1 Galeopterus variegatus
GATGCCAAAGCCTGGGTTCACACCATGGCATCACAGCTGGCTCTCACTTTGTCCTGCAGAACTTACTTGTGTTCTGCCAAGAGAATGTGGTTCCCAAGGGGACAGGCTGCCAGTGTTCCATGTGGAACTGCAAGGCAGGGTGGAGGGGCAAGACGAGAAGACCCTAGAAGATGCTACCTCTTCTGCTCATCTGTCTCCTTCCTCACACTGATGGAAAGAACTGTTTCCTCTGCTGGCCAGAGCTGCACCCCTTAGTAGACTATGACCTGCAGATTCTCTGGGGTACCCCACAGCCACCAACAGAACTCACTCAAAGCCTTCACTCCCTCTTCACGGAGCAGAATAATATCCTCAAACCTCATTTTCTTGGTGAGGTGCAGCCAGGAGACTAGGGATCAGGGCTGGCCCCTTTACCTGAACTGGGATCTTACTCCTTTGACTTCCATTTGGCCCATATCCCATCTTCAGATCGTGACCATCTGGAAGAAGAGACAGCCAAATTCTTCCATCAAGTAGACCAAGCCATTAAGAAGTTACGGAATGGTGAGGAAGCCAAGTGTCCCAGAGCCCTGGGGCTTGGGTTGGCAGAG
>NW_007870344.1:0-590 GCF_000696425.1 Galeopterus variegatus
GAAAACCTTAATGCTCTTCTCAAAATGCATCATTAGCCAGACAGCTCTGGCCAGAGTCCAGGAGAGGGGGGCAGCTGGCAGAGGCAGGGCCTCAGAGATGAAGGGAGGTCTGCAAACCTGGCCTTGAGGAGACCATGGCCTCCACGCCACCTTCCCCCTCAAGAAATCACTCCCTTCTCACCCTCTCCTGCTCAAGGGTGTGCAAACGCCTTGTGCTAAACCCTCCACGACCTGCACCCCTACTACCCAACACAGCCTGGGTTCTCCACTCCCAGCACACAAGAGGAAACGAGGACTTGCAGCCATGTCCCCCCAAAGCACCTGGCGGGGACGCCCCAGACCCTTCCCACAGGCATGGAAGCTCCAAGAGGGAGGACTTTGTTCTCTTCTGTTCACTGCTGTGTCCCCCAGTGACCAGAACCTTAAAAGGCCTGGCACATAGTAGGTGCTTAATCAATATAAGAGAGAGAGAAAAAAAGGAAGTCAGAAAATCAGATTTGTTTTCTTCCCTCTTTTGAAGGGCAGCCACGTGGGGGAGAGACAACCCACATCTTCCTGGATATCAGGATCCACAGGCCACAGACCTGAAG
>NW_007870345.1:0-590 GCF_000696425.1 Galeopterus variegatus
TATTATACACAGACTTATCTAATTTATAATTTTTTGTCATTAGAACTTATTGAATTTTAACCGCACATAATCATGTGAATAGACTATAGCTGAATGTCAGTTTTAGAATTTTTTTTTTCAGAATTCTTAAAGTGATATTTGAGAGACACAAAGAAAATATATTATCTAGGGCCAGCCCAGTGGCGCACTGCTACAGTGTGCCGCTTGGGAGCACGGTGGCGCTCCCGTCGAGGGTTCGGATCCCACATACAGACCGGTTCCCGCTCACTGGCTGAGCGAGGTGCGGGTGCAGCACTGAGGGTTGCGATCCGTTGCCGGACACAAAAAAAAGACAAAAAGGAAAAAATAAAAAATAAAAAAAAAAAAAGAAAATATATTATCTATCATTTCTGGTCACTTACATTATGAGTAATTAAAAATTTAAATACACCGATTTAAATGAATTAGAATAATTAATTAAAGGTCAATTAATTAAATGTGTTAAAAATAAAATCTATTTTTTTGAACTCTCATAAGAGCTCACACCACATATATTTTCAACTACATTGGTGTTATAGAAAATTAACAAATTAATAATAAAACTGGAATCA
>NW_007870346.1:0-590 GCF_000696425.1 Galeopterus variegatus
GTGAAATGTGATCTCTGCAATCAAGGAGCTTATTATCTAGACAGACAGAAAAAACTAACACGTCTACAGAAAAAGTGAACAAAATAGCATGTAAGTACCAAATTATATGGCATGAAGTAAAAGTAATACAAGAGTTTAGAAAAGAGACATATTGGAAGGCTTGAGTAGCCAGGGAATGCTGCATAAGAAAGATCTGGATAGGCAAAAGAGAAAAAAAGTGATTCCCAGAGATAAAAATAAGATACATAAGAAAAGCAAAGGCAATAATAAATTAATAAGACTTTGTAGCAAAAGTAGGAAAATAGCCTGATTTGAATGAGCAATGTACTATGGGAACTAGTAGGAAATAAGGTTCAACAGGTAGGCTGCAGTTTACACAAGTTCAAGCTCAAGAGCCTAAAGATTCTTCTTTCGTTTTATGTAAATTATTTTTTTTCTTCTCATTTAAAAAGTAAAGTAATAACTGCTAATGGGTACAAGGTTTCTTTTAAGGGTAATAAAAAGTTCTGGGCTGGCCCGGTGGCGCACACAGTAGAGTGCGGCGCTTGGGAGCGTGGCGGCACTCCCGCTGAGGGTTCGGATCCCATATA
>NW_007870347.1:0-590 GCF_000696425.1 Galeopterus variegatus
GCGCTTGTGTTTTGCACGTTATACACGTGTTTGTGTGCACACTGACAAAGCCTCCTGTCCCTTTGCTAAGCCTTGCTAAGTTTGCAAGCTGGGCTCTTACTCTTGCTGCTCTGACATGGTCTCCTTACCATTGTTTTCTTCTTTATTCTTCAGACCTCATCTGAGATAAATCTTCAAGATCCCCATCCCTTCCTGAGCCGGTCTGTGACTCACGAAGCCCCACACTTGTAAACAAACAGGCTGTCTCCACAACCCCACCTCTGCCCTCTGTGACCCAGTGCACTCTCTCCAGGGATGATGAACCTTTATTGCAGTGACGGGTCAGGGTTTGGTCCTGGGATGGCGATATTATTAAAAACAGATTTAGTAATGCTCCAAGCGGTTCGTCTGCCTGTCCAGTAATGGTTCATCACAGTCCTAAAGCTAAACAGGACCATCAGGGGTCAGCTAATCTCTGCTTTTAGGCACGACCACACCTACATCATTCCAGAGAGATGGAATTATTTCTCATTTGTTGTTATTTTTTTATAGACCTCCAGAGAGAGCTCAGAGCTCAGCTTCCTTCAGCAGTCTTCTCCGGTGTTACGATG
>NW_007870348.1:0-590 GCF_000696425.1 Galeopterus variegatus
ATGAAAACTTTAGCTTTCCTTTATCTTATAGTGTTTATTTTTGCTTCCATTTACAAAGGATATTTTGCCAATAATTGTGAAAGCTCTTGGATTTATTCTCTTTACAATCTAACAAGTTTGTTCGCCACAGTTCCATACATACAGAAGACAGAGACCTGAGTCAGAGATAAAAGAGTTTATTCTATGTACCATAGTAGGCAACATGAGAATCATGTTTACACTAGTTTTCCTTGCACTGTGAATCCCAAAGGTGTGATGTGGAATGGTCCACTGGATGTTGAACATATGGTGGATTTATGATATAGCTGAGAACACTAAACCTTAAGAAATTTTAGTAAGCAACCTTCACAGTCTTTGCAGGCAGATAGGATCCTTATTATCCTGGACATCAAAAAATCTGCCTTCTACCCCAAAACACTATCTGTCTTTCAAGGATGTTTGTGACACACACATCTTTCAAAAGATAGTCCAGGAAAAAATATCTTAATGAACCCTAATGTCTCTACTTAGAAGATAGATAAAAACTTGAGAGACCCATTAAAGAAATATCTCCCAACAAGTTTTATTGGGTATATATTTATAATTAGACA
>NW_007870349.1:0-590 GCF_000696425.1 Galeopterus variegatus
CATTGAATATGAACTTATAAATAATAGAAATAAAATATAACAGAAAACTAAGTTCAAGTGAGAAACTATAGAGTATCATGAGCATATTCAATTTTCAAAGAAATGCACGTAACTGGACTGTTCGTGAACGCTGAAAATAAAGGTTTTATTATCTCTTAAAGAGAAGTTTCTTATTTGTCAAGTATACCTCAAAAAAGCTGGAGAAGAAAAGTTTCTGATTTACACACAAAAATTAATAATTAAAATATTATTGGACCTGTGTCTTCATTTTTTCTACATCGTGCCGCAGGACGAGATGCACAACACACACACTTCAATATACAAAACAACCAAGAAAGAAAGGAAAGGGAGTGGAAACCACTTTCTGCAAGATGCCTTGTGATGGGCGTTGTTCTGAAGCAGTTCTGCAGGGCCGCGGGCTGGTGGCGGTGAAACCGGGGGTGCCCGGAGGTCGTGGGGCAGGGCCCCGGGGTCTGCTAGACTGAAGTCTTATCCATTTTAAAGGCTGTAATTCTGCAGGAATCCTCTAGTCAGCTGTGTTCAAAATAAGAAAATTTCCTTCATCTGGATGTGGAATGTTCCCCCTCATA
>NW_007870350.1:0-590 GCF_000696425.1 Galeopterus variegatus
AGTCCTTTTACCAGTTTCTTGACTCCACCATAGGAGAATTCAAGGGCAGAGTCACAGTAGACAGTGAGAACAAGTTTAATATAACATAAGAAATACAGGTTCCACGGAGGGAGTGTGACACAGCTTCAGAGACTGAGCAGGGCCCACACCAAGTTTAACACGAAAGCAAGAAATACACACTTAAAGTTCAGTACAAAGTGCAGGCTTGAGCAGCTGCTTGCTGAAAGTAAGTTAGATACAAAGTAAAGTATACACACCTCAGTCAACAAAGTAGGGGTTGCCTCCAGGAAAGTGAACAACACCCCTGCCTTCACCTGGGATTGGGCTTTTATAGTTTTTCTATCTAACAAATATTTAATCAAGGGGGGCAGGTCTCAGTTGTACCTACCAGAATGTTCTGTGTTGTCTATTGAGCATGCCCAGTCACCAGATTGTATAAACCAGATTCTTGTCCTCTCACTTTCCCCCTGCTGGTGCTAAAAATAAGTCTAACTGGCAACAGTAACTTTCCTCTCCCTGGAGAGCTCATAGGAGGGGGTCTGAGACCTCAGGGAGTGGCTGGAAACCCAGAGGCATGTCCTGAAACCCGA
>NW_007870351.1:0-590 GCF_000696425.1 Galeopterus variegatus
AGTGAGAGGAGGAAGGAAGGAAGGAAGGAAGGAAGGAAGGAAGGAAGGAAGGAAGGAAGGACATATATGAACCCATGAGCTTGCACAACCCAGAAATTAGGTAGTGTGGTTTTCCACTCTGCTTTCACACTATCTCATGTGTTAACCCTGCCATCATTTCTCCTTTGTGTCTCACTGTATATTCTAATTGATTAAATAAGTAATGTTATTTGAGCCTTTCTGTCCTGTGGCCTTTGGGAACTTGCCTGCCAGAGTATTTGGAGGATATCATTGCATCAGGCAATTTACCGCATGATAGTTTTTTTCATAATGGGAAACATTCTAGAACAGGACTAAGAGACATTACAGCAAAACTAGTTTGGCTGCTATGTTTGATGACAACTAACCCTGCTACAGAGCCTGTTAAATGTGCCAACAAAGGAAGTCCTGATCACTACAAGTTTTAGAGATTTATCACTATGATCAGTACTTTTTCTTGCAGTAAGACTATACCTGAGAAGTATTATCTATTCCACCCTCCCGGCCCTGGCTCACAGGTATTTTGATATCAGCTCAAAAAAATGAATGGTCTCATGTCATTAGTCTAATTT
>NW_007870352.1:0-590 GCF_000696425.1 Galeopterus variegatus
TTAATATTACTTCACTCAGGTCTACCAATCTTAGTGTGTGTAATATCATGGTTTATTTGGACTTAGCTGGTTAATTTATCCAGATATGTAGATGGTAGCAAATTGGCATTATCAACTCCTCTTCTTTTTCATACCAAAAAGCTAAATAAGTATCTTGTAACTGTAGTTCTTGTCTCCATGAAAATGTAGTAATAAACTTGAGCCATATAATGTAACGTTATAGAATAGATGGCATTTAGTGAAGAAAAGCTGGTCCTTATAGTATACCTTTACTGACCCCATGATACCTACTTGATGAAATCTATTTTTAATGATTCCTCCTAGGACACCAAAGCTCATGAATTTTACTCCAATAACCAGTTTAATTCTGAGTAATTGTTTTTCCTATTTAAGTGAGGAGATCAGTGACTAAAAAATTATTTCTCGAAGTTTTTCTTAAATCATAGAATTTAGAAGTTATAGGGCTGGCGGGTTAGCTCAGTTGACTAGACTACTGTGTTATAACACCAAGGTCAAGGGTTTGGATCCCAGACTGGCCAGCTGCCAAAAAAAAAAAAAAAAAAAAATTTAGAAGTTGTATTCATATGGGG
>NW_007870353.1:0-590 GCF_000696425.1 Galeopterus variegatus
CATAGTATTTATCCTTGGGGTGTCTTATTTCGGAATGTATCTTTGCTGATTGTATCCAGTCGAGAAAAATCATCAGCGTCTACTTTAACAAAACACAAAAGAGAGACAAATAATGTAATGATGTGATAGCAAGCTCTTTTTACTTCTTGGATAAAATTTGATGAGCCATGAATATATGTGTTCATAAGAGAAATTGTGGGAATACTTGATATAAACAAATAAATAAATGCACCTGCCTTATCTAATCGCTGCATCTTTCAAAACTGAACTGAGACAGAGAGGAAAAAAGCTGTGTTATTTTTGTTTCTGACAATTTGTCTGTTGTAAAAATCAAATTCAAAGTACTAGTCCACAGATCAACTGTTTGAATAGGAAGGGACATGCAAATCTAGCAGTTGCCAATGGTAAATTCATTTAACACCAACTGATTTTTTTAAAAAATCAGCACAAATGCAGCAGAGAAAAGGATACAGGAATATACATCTTATAGGAGAAGGTGTGGGCAGAAGAGGGCAATAATTTTAAAAGGGGATGCTAAGTTTATTGAAAATATCCATTTGGTCAACCGAAATGGCAAAGAAGATTCGAGA
>NW_007870354.1:0-590 GCF_000696425.1 Galeopterus variegatus
TGCTGAGCCTGGGAGCTTGACTCAGACCTAGCAAAAGTCTCCTCTGGCTGCAACTTTTCCACATAGATTCTCTGAATGTCAGAATGTCCCAGGCTCCTTGAGTCTAGGTGTTGTGAAATTCCAGACCCCAGCAGGCACAGGAACACGGGCTGAAATGCCCAGCATGTTCATCCTAATGGCCAACGTGTTTATGGATAATCCAGTCTCGGTGGTGGAGGCATAAATGAACATAATTGGCAGTGTGTTAATGAATGTTGAAGCAGGAGGTAGGTTGGGTACCGGGGGGTTCTCGATACTATTCTTTCTGCTTTCACATGTTCGAGGTTTTCCACAGTGAAAAGTTAAATCAGAAGGGAGGCAGTGCTTTCCAATGGTTAGGCACATGGGATCTGGGTCATGCAGAGTCCTGGCTCATCCAAGCTAAATCATCTCAGGCTTACCTCTGAATCTTTCTGGGCCCTGGTTCTTTCCACATTAAAAGCAAGCCATGCCTCCCTCCCACCCCTACCGCTAAGCCTCAATTTCCTCATCTATAACATGTAGAAAAAGTGGTTGGCAGCATGGCCAGCCCAGGGTGAGTGTTCAACAGA
>NW_007870355.1:0-590 GCF_000696425.1 Galeopterus variegatus
CACTTGACACGGAGTATACGCTATGCTTTTTTTCTGTATATCAAATTGCAAGGCCCACAATCTGCTTTCACCTAGCAGGCCTATCATGTTTTGCTATGTAAGACTATGTCAATTTTCTTAACTGCAGAGATCTCGATTGTCTTGGTGTTCCACAAAACATCACAGTGGACCACTACACTAATAAAACAGGCTGATTGAAACTGATGAGCATAAGTGGCAAGGATCTAGTATACCTTAGAGACATGTGTGCCGCTAGGTGGAAGGTAAACCTGATAAAATTTAGGACTCAACTACTTGGTGAAGTTTCTCGGGGTCCAGTAGTTTCTAGCATGTTAAATTATCTCCTCTAAAGCGAAAGATTATGCCTATCACTTAAAAAGATGAGTGTTACTTTGTTTTATCAGTGTAGCTATTATGGAATCAGCAGTGATTTGTCCTCATGGGAAGAGATGTGTATTTCTGAATACAGATTTGCCTTTCTGACACACAATACTTCTTATATAGCACCACCACCCTGGTCTTACAGAATGCTGTATAGCATTGCCTCTAATCAGGAAATTAATTTAATAGAAAAAAACAAAGACAAAAAA
>NW_007870356.1:0-590 GCF_000696425.1 Galeopterus variegatus
ATTGTTTTCCATAATGGGTACACCAATTTACCACCAACAATGTATAAAGGTTTCCTTTTCTGCGCATCCAAATGTTTTCTTATTTCTACCTATAAATTGCATATATTTATCCATTAAATGATATTTACTAAGCACCTATAATGTGTCAGGACCTAATGTTTAAAAAGTCCTGGGCCTAAAAAGGTAAAAGTCATGGTTTCTGCTTCTATGAACTTACCTGTGGTCTATGAGGGAGACTATTACAATACATCAAGGCAATTGCTATGAGGGGGGCATGTACAAAAGGTAGTAGCAGCATAAGAAAAATGTTTCTTGGAGAATCGAGAAAAACTTTACAGAAGAGAAATCTTTAGTTAAGTCCTGAGAGAGAGCTGAACAAGAGATAAGGGCAGGAAAGAAGGACTGTGCAAACGGTTCTTTATAGAAAGAATGACTATCTCTGTTTCTGGGACACTGAGCACAGCAGGAATGAGGATGCAGGGGCAGAGTGTCTGTCCTGGTTCTCAACACAGCCTTTGCAAGCCCCTTAGGTCCTTTTGGAACTTTGGTTGTGAAATTCTTGAGGAATCCTTATAGACTGTTGACTCCAG
>NW_007870357.1:0-590 GCF_000696425.1 Galeopterus variegatus
TGCAGCCCCCTGCAGTACCACACCATGATGTCCAAGAAACTCTGCATGCAGATGACCACAGTCGCCTACATAGCTGGGAATGTGCATTCCATAATTCAAGTAGGGTTTCTCTTTAGGTTAACTTTCTGTGGGTCTCATAAAATCAATCATTTTTTTTGCGATGTTCTTCCATTATTCAGACTCTCCTGTGTTGACCCTTATATCAATGAATTGATGATACTTATCATTGCAGGGTTGATTCAAATATTCACCTTAACCATAGTCCTAATCTCTTATCTCTGCATCCTTTTCACAATATTAACAATGAAATCCAAAGAGGGAAGAGGCAAAGCCTTATCTACTTGTGCATCTCACTTTCTCTCTGTCTCAATGTTCTATGGTTCTCTTCTCTTCATGTATGTTCGACCAAATTCTGTTAACGAAGCATATAAAGATATACCTGTTGCTGTTTTTTATACTCTAGTAATTCCTTTATTAAACCCCTTTATTTACAGCCTAAGAAATAAGGAAGTGATGAATGCTATGAATAGAATTATGAAGAAGAGGAAATGTTGCAACATTCTGAATCAAATATCATCCCCTGTGGATAT
>NW_007870358.1:0-590 GCF_000696425.1 Galeopterus variegatus
TCAGTCATTTCATGGATTTCCTGCTCTATAGGGTCTGGTATTTGAAAATTACCATATTCTTCTAGTGGTGTCAAATTTTCTTGCATTTTCTTATTTCTAGTATCTCTATGTTTATTATCTGGTCATCTGTTAGAGTAGTTGCTTCTTCTATTACTTTGGAGTGGGCTTTGAAGAGAGAGATGTCCTTCTCTTTTTCCAGTCTCCACTGGTGACTGTTCACCATAACAGAATGTCTGGTGGGCCACCTGCATCACAGCTGTGGCATCGAGCCATTTTTGCAGTAGCCATGGCTGTGGTGGACCACTCATGTGGGAGTGGTGTTTTTAGCATGCTCTTTGCCTGCTTCCAGGTTGGGGTAGGGGGGTGCCCTCAGCTCCTGCGTGGTGCCCTGCACATGTTCTATTTCTTGCCTGCTTCTGGGAGGAGGTGGCTGCCCTCCTGTTAGCATTATACTTTTTATAATTTGCTAAGTTATGTATTTCATCCTCACATCATTTCCAAATACTGGAGGTACAAATTGTTTAAAGAGTTTTAGTGAGCTCTAATTTGTTTTATGCTTTTTTCACAAATTTGACTCCAACACATTTTGA
>NW_007870359.1:0-590 GCF_000696425.1 Galeopterus variegatus
AGTTATCTAGTTGTGTAACTTGCCTCACGGTATAAAGATTCAAATAGAATCAGTATATCCCACTAATTCTAGAACCTCCATCATCTGAAAATAAACGGGGACCTATGCTTCGGAAATAATACAAACCCCTACTCATAGCCTGTGAAAAACACTGTATCTGCATACCATTGGAAGTTTGAAATTCACCAGGAATGAAAAAATATATCACTGTGTTTTGTGATAGATAATAATAGGAGCATGAACTTTAAAAAGTTATGGATTCTGTGACTACAACACCCTAAAATTGTTTTTTAAAAAATGAGTGGGCAATTGAAATTTTAGCATTACTACCATTTATGGGCAAACTTCAGGTAGAGTCATGCCTAAGAATTTAAAAATACGGGGTAATTCATCAACAGAGGCTACTGAGCCATGAGCAAGCATTGCATTAAAATAGCTCCAGCGCCGAGTGACAGGCTTGCGCCGAGTGACAGGCTTGGCCCCCAGGTGGCTGCGCAGTTCCTCAACATCGTTGTCGCGGGTGCGGGGTCGGCGCGTGCTGTCCCGCGACCCAGCTGCCGCCGGTGCACGCAGCTGGAACCGCGCGGCCG
>NW_007870360.1:0-590 GCF_000696425.1 Galeopterus variegatus
ATACATTGTTGGTGGGACTGCAAAATGGTGCAGCCCCCATGGAAAATGTTAAGGAGGTTCCTCAAGCAATTACAGATAGATCTACCATATGTCCAGCTATCTCACTGCTGGGAATATACCAAGAGGAATGGAGATCATCAAGTTGAAGGTATACCTGTTCCCCAATGTTCATTGCAGCACTCTTTACAAAAGCTAAGAGTTGGAACCAGCCCAAATGTCCATCATCGGATGCGTGGATATAGAAAATGTGGTATATCTACACAATGGAATACTACTCTGCTATAAAAAAGAATGAAATATTGCCATTTGCAATGACATGGATGGACCTAGAGAAAATTATATTAAGTGAAACAAGTCAGGCACACAAAGAGAAATATCACATGTTCTCACTTATTTGTGGGAGCTAAAAATAAATAAATAAATACACAAAAAACCTGGGGGGGTGGGCGTGAGGGTAGAAGACACAACAGTTACAAGTCCTTGAAGTTGATATGACAAGCAAACAGATAGGAGGTTGTTGGGAGGGAGCGGGGAGACAGTGGAGGGAGGGAGGTTTTGGTAATAGGCCATAATAATCAACCACATTGTGT
>NW_007870361.1:0-590 GCF_000696425.1 Galeopterus variegatus
TGAAGAAACCTTGCACATGATAGGCACTAATAAAACTGCTTCATCAATGATGAAATCCATAGATAAATGTCTTATTTCATAGGACCCATGCAACAGTTGGTGAATTAAATAAAAATAAATCATCCACATTTAACAGGTGAGGAAACTGGAGCTCAGAGAATGAAAGTGACTTGTCATCCAGGAGGTGGCAGAGCCGAGGCTCAAGCCCAATTCCTCATTCTCATACCAACATGATCTCAAAACTGAGTTTACAACATGAGGCCTATATTTGATTTGAGTGGTCTGGAGTTTGAAGTGCATTCACTAATAAATAATTTTGGTTAATCTGACATTCTGTGAAACATAGTAAGGTCCGAAGTGAGTCTGGGCTAGGTTTGGTCTTTTCCTGAGGTTGGCCTGGCTGAGCTAGGCAGGCTGCCTGCCTGCTCGCCCCTTTGTAATTCATTCCTCCAAAAAACGAGCAGTGCGCTGGATGCCGGAGCGTCCACTGTGAACAAAACAATCATGGAGCTCTTTGAAAAGCAGACAATAATATGTGATGAAGCTAGTAGTGGTAACTGCTCTGAAGAAAAATGGAACAGAGATGTGGA
>NW_007870362.1:0-590 GCF_000696425.1 Galeopterus variegatus
AAGCACCTCTTTACCTTGATGACTCTCTGATGACTTCAGATAGATGAGTTTTATAAATTTTGTTCAGCTATTATACTTATTTTCAGCAGAAAGCCAGTGTGAAATAAAGAGATCCATTGCCAGAGCAGAAGTTGGCTTCAGTTTGAATAACAAAAGCCTTGTCTTTGGAGATTTGTTAGATTACCCATTTTCTGAAAGTAAATAGCTTCATTTTAAATTTCTTATACTTGGGTTTAGGGGCTAGATTACATCCAGAGGCAAGAGAAAGTTGAGGCTCTATCACTGACTTCATAGAGTAGAGCTTTTAGTTAGACTTTTACACTTGCTTACAAAGCAAGCATTTCTTTGCATTTTCATTTAGCACCCTTTTTTCAGCTTCATCATTCAAGTCCAAGATTCGATTGTGCTCAGAAACTTCTAAAACAATAGTGTCTGAATTGAAGGTACATTAGTGCCCAGAAGTAGCAAGCTGTAGAATATGGAATGTAAAGTTTTATTTTTTATCTGTATAATTTTTGCCTTTGTTGGTTTTCAAGGGAAGCTGAACAAAAACCTAAAAGAAAGTAATAATGAAAAGGTAATGAAGTAAA
>NW_007870363.1:0-590 GCF_000696425.1 Galeopterus variegatus
TATTATGAAAATTTACAAACATAGCAAAGTTGAATGAATTTTATAGTGAACACCATACACCACCATCTAGATTGTACCATTAACATTTTACTATAGTTGGTTTATCACATGTCTATTCATTTCTCTATGCATTCATCAATCCATGTTATTTTTTGGAGCATTTAAAAGTAAACTATACTACTCAGCCATAAAAAAGAATGAAATTCTGCCATTCACAGCAAAATGGATGAGCTTGGAAAAAATTATAAGTGAAATAAGCCAGGCACAGAAAGAGAAATACTGCATGTCCTCACTGATAAGTGGGAGAAAGAGAGAGAGAGGAAAGAAAGAAGGAAGACAGAAAGACAGACCACAATAAAATGTTGAACTTTCAGAAGGAGAGAATAGACCTATAGGTATCAGAGGTGGGACAGGGGGAACAGGAGGGGGTTAGGAAGTAATTGGGTAAAGGACACAAAGAATAATTATTATTTGTAATGGTGAATTTGCTAATTATATTGATTTGATTATCACATACTGTACACAAATGCTGATAGTCAACTCTGTATCTAATAAATATGTGTAATCAAAAATAAATAAATAAAAAGACA
>NW_007870364.1:0-589 GCF_000696425.1 Galeopterus variegatus
AAATGTCTTTTGAAATATTTGAATATATTTAACTTTGTAAATGGGACCAAATACAGTCAGCTCTCTGTATCCACAGGTTCTGCATCCATGGATTCAACCAACTATGGATCAAAAACATTAAAAAAAATTGTGTCTTTAGTGAACATGAAAAATTTTCCTTGTAATTATTCCCTAAACAATACAGTATAGCAACTATTTATGTAGCATTTACATTGTATTATGTATTATAAGGAATCTAGAGATGATTTAAAGTACACAGGAGGATGTGCATAGGTTATATGCAAATACTATGCCATTTCATATCAGGGACTTGACAATCCCTCCACGTGGCATGTTGCAAGTCAGAACACCAGCCAGTTAGGGTTCAGGTTAGAGGAAAGGCACTGTGTCCCTCTAAGTCATTCCTCTAGGTTAGAAAACAAAAGCAGTGGAGAGCCGCTGGAGAACTGCACCAGCAGGTGTGCCATTCATTGCCTCTTCCACATCCTTGTTTATTTTGCTCATACTTCTGCCGTCGTGACCTAGAACGATGGGAGAAAAATGGCGACGGGTATGGAGCGCCCGTGTCAGGAAACGGCGCGATCCTGAG
>NW_007870365.1:0-589 GCF_000696425.1 Galeopterus variegatus
TTCCAAGTATGGCCTGTCAAATATCAATACGTGCATGGATAGATAAGATAGAAACTGGGTATTGCATATCAGTGGGAGAATATAAACAATGATGTTTTTATTTAAGAAGATACTCGTTTTTATTATTTTTGCAATTTTGGCACAAGAGGAGTTTTTTGGCACTGTTTTTTTATTTAGCACATTAGAGAATAAGCAAGTATTGAGAAAATATCACTGCACTAGGAATTAGGATCTCTGGGTTTTACTCTGGTCTTGACCACTAACTTGCTGTGAAATCTTTAACAAATAAGTTAACATCTCAGCTTTAATTTTCTCACTATAAAATGAGAGACTGTGGTTTCTTTCCCTTTTACCCAGAAGACATGCGTTGTGGATCCAATGATGATTTGATATTTTGAAGTGGTAAGTATTAACCAAAGTTTAGGCAGTATCTTTTTATGTCTCAGATGCTGTGTGATCATAAACAGGTGGCTGCAGACCTCTGTCTCCACCTGTAGGGAGAGTGGGAATGTGGGCACTGGAGCTGTGACCATAGTCCACATCTCAGGTCCCTACATGGCTTTGATCCTCTGAAATTGTTTTATTTCAA
>NW_007870366.1:0-589 GCF_000696425.1 Galeopterus variegatus
TCATCTCAGAACTTTCATCATGTTTATCCACTCTGTAAACAGGTGTGTGATTTCTACTTTGTATGTGCACTGTTCCAGGCACTGAGTGTTTAACCAGATCAGGTCCCTGGGCCCCTGGAATGCTCATTTTAGTAAACTGTCATTCCCTGCAACTGCATTGGACTTTGTCCTTAGACTGTTCCTGTTCCTATTACCCAGCAGTTCTGAACTACTTTGCACATATAGAATCAGACCATTTCTGTGGGATGATGTAAGCACAAATAATTGTGTTTGCTAGTGAAAGAGTGACCCTGATCAATTGCTTCATATGAAAAATATTTATATATATTTAGTATCTGTCAGGCATGGAGCTGGGTGCTGGAAAAAAAAGAACATAAATATTGCATAAATATTTCTGTCCTCAGGAAACTCAGAGTGTACTAGTAGAAATGGATATGTAACCATAAATAATTGCAATACAGTAAAACAAGACTTTAATAGAAGCATGTGAACAGAGCATGGTGTCCTAGGTCAGAGGTATCAACTCTGTAGAGGAGAACATCAGGTAAAGAGAAGAGAGGCACTTGTTCTGAGTCTGTAGATGGAAGGA
>NW_007870367.1:0-589 GCF_000696425.1 Galeopterus variegatus
AAAAAAAAAAACAAAACTTTTTAGCCCGTGATGGACCTATTCTAATTTCCTTTTCTCTGTTGAGTCGATTCCTATTTTCTTGGCTATTACTTTGTTTTATTCCTTTATTGCCATTTTATTGAAGGCTGTCAAAACAGCAGATTCAGTCTACTCTCTTGCTTCTGAATCTCAGCATATATCTTTACACAACTCAGAACATTTTTAAGGCATTTCATTTAGAATTTCTTTATGAGTTGTTTATGAGCCAAGCAAAAATTTTTCTACTTTATATTATAGTTGGGCACTTGTAAACAAAAATGTCACTATCCAGTTCAATTATTTATCTTAGTTTCTAAATTATCATCATTGTTTTTTGTAATAAAGTCTACCGTCAATGTGGGTAAAGATTTTTTTTAAGACACAGCTGCTGTTAATTTCCCCCAAATTTTCCAAAATGTTTATTGGAAGAAGTGTATGGCTTCACAGGGTGACTATATCACAGACCAAAATACTCATGTTGCTGTAAATGTTCTAGTGTGTTTGCTATAAAATTATTTTCAATTATTCTATAGTCTTCTCATTATAGATATCTCTCCATAGAAAATAAAGT
>NW_007870368.1:0-589 GCF_000696425.1 Galeopterus variegatus
AAAAAAAAAATAGCTAATACAAATAGCCCTACATTTATTTAAAATTTTTAATTTTTAGTTAAAAACTTTCCTACAGAGAAAATGTGAAGCCCAGATGCCTTCACTAGTGAATTCTACCAAACATTTAAGGAAGAAATAATATCAGATCTTCACATGCTCTTTAAGATATTTAAAAGAAAAGAATACTTCAGAACTATTCTGTGAAGCCAACATTACCTTGATTTTAAAATCAAAGACAGTTCAAGAAAACTACAGAACAACATTCCTCGTAAACACAGGTGCAAAAATGCTGAACAAAATTTAAGCGAATTGAATTCGACAGTACTGGAAAAGAGTACTACATGACAACCAAATAAGCTTTATCCCATGAATAAAAGGTTGGTTTAACATTTGAAAGCCAATCTATGCGATCTATCACATTAGCAAACTTGAAAAAAAATAGGTGGAGAAAAAGCATTTGATAAATACTGTACTCATTCATGATAAAATTTTTCAGCAAAGTAGGTTTAGAAAGTGTATTAGTTTCCTATGGCTACTGTAACAAATCACCAGAAACTGGGTAGCTTGGAACAACAGAAATTTATTGCCT
>NW_007870369.1:0-589 GCF_000696425.1 Galeopterus variegatus
TTTAAATATGGTTAATTTTACATCATAGTATTTAAATTATGGGCTATCAGGAGAGAAGTAAACATTACAAAGGACTTGACTTCCTCTTTTGGAGAAGGGATTAGTGCATTTTCAGTTGTACACAGGATAGTTTTATCATGCTAGGCAGAACTATTACCTTGTTATTGTCTTTATTTGGAGATTAAGTATGGCTTAAGGAGATGTGCGTGGATGCCAAGTTGACAAAGGGTGGACTTGTGATGGTTGGTTTTTGGTGCCAACTTGACTGAATTAAGGGATACTCAGATAGCTGGTAAAGCACTATTTATTCCCAGTCATTGCATTAATTATTCTCAGTGCTTCAGTAGATACTGAACCTGTACTTTTCTGCCAAAAGGGAAGCCCTGGTGGGTGGTGTGGCATTTGATTAGAATGACTGGCCTGCCCCAGGTGTGTCTGTGAGGGTGTTTCTGGAGGTGACTGGTGTGTGAGTTGAACAATGAGGAAGATCTGCCCTCAATGTGGCGGGTACCATCAAATCGGCTGGGGACCCAGATGAAATGAAAGGGTGGAGGAAGGTCCACCCTTCTGTTTCTTCCAGAGCCTGGTT
>NW_007870370.1:0-589 GCF_000696425.1 Galeopterus variegatus
CACAGTGAATTAAAACTGAGGAATCCAAAAGTATCCAGAGAAATTAAAATCCATATTTTAGCACAGTATTGGTGGATTTTTCTAGATTGCAATTGAAACATTGACTTGCACATTATTAATATTTATACCATATTGTCTTATGTTGCCTAATTATTAAGTAACTAAGCCTGACATTTTAGTCTCTTTCTATTTCATGGTAACATTTCCAGTTGAATGATAAGCTAGGCTGGCCTGTTAAGCTCAGTTAAAATGTGATGCTGATAACACCAAGGTCCAGGGTTCAATCCCTGTACCATCCAGCAAAAAAAAAAAAAAAGGGGGTATAAGTTAGAATGGAAACAGAAGTCTAAGTTGTTAACCTGTGCCTTAGAGAATACCAGTGCTGTCTAGTACGGAGTAGTTCCCACCCGAGGCTGCATGTCTTATCACCTTGGGAGCTTTGAATCAGGCAGAATCCTGGGTGACATCTCATACCTACTGAATCAGAATTTGGGGGTGTGAGTTCCATGAATTTGCTTTTAAGAAGTGCCCTAGGGCCGGCCCGGTGGCGCACTGCTACAGTGCGCCGCTTGGGAGCGCGGTGGCGCTC
>NW_007870371.1:0-589 GCF_000696425.1 Galeopterus variegatus
TCTGCCAACAGTTTTCCAAAGTGACTGTACACATAACACCTTCCTGCTAGCAGCATAGGAAGGTTCTAGGTACTTCATATACCTACCAGCAATTGGTACGGCCATTCTTTACGAATTTTCCAACTCTAACTGATGACTCATGGTTTAATTAGCATGTCTGGAATGAATAGCGAGGTTAAGCACCATTACAGAAATTGATGGCCGTTTTGATATCATCTTCTGTGAAGTTCCTGTTCAGTTTGTTTGCCCATTTTTCTATTGTATTGGCTGTCTGACTGTTTCAATGTAATTCATGATAGATTTTGGTTATGTGGATGTGTGTGTGTGTGTGCACGCACATGTGTGTTTACTTGTACTTTTCTTTTGCCAGTGTGAATAGCTAGAAGTGAAATTACTGTCAAAAAATTTTTTCCTAAATTCGTTGTATCATATTATACTCCAACCAGCAATGTTGAGCTACAACTGCTTGACAATCTCTCCTAAATTTGACATTATTAACTTTTTTTTGTAGTTTTAGTGATTCTGATGGATTTGTATTGGTATCTCATTGTGGTTTTGATTTTAATTTCTAGTTGTTCTCATGTATAAA
>NW_007870372.1:0-589 GCF_000696425.1 Galeopterus variegatus
CCTAATAAGAAGAGCCTAGAGAGCTTGCTTCCTCTCTCTGCTCTTGGCCATGTAAGGATACGAGAAGTCTGCAACCAGTAAGATGGTCCTTACCAGAACCCCACTATGCGGGCACTGTGACCTGGGACTTGCAGCCTCCAGAAGAGTGAGAAATAAATTTCATTGTTATAAGCCACTCAGTCTACGGTTCTTTGTAATATATCAGCCTGAACTGACTAAGCCAAAGAGATACAAATTTCTACTGTCTTTTATATAACTCATCCTCTCCAGTGAAGAATTTCCACCCTGACAACTTCCTCAAACTGTTTGAGGAAATTTCTTGCCTTCCTACGAAAATAAAGAACAAAGGACAATAAAATAGACTTTCAGTCCTGATAATACATTCCACTGTTTCAACAAGTTTGTAGTCTTCACCCACACTATGATCCTACCTATCGTTTAGATTTTAGTACAGTATTGATTGAACATACATTTTTTTTTGCAGGCTTGGTAGGTTGTATATTAAATCCAACCCTGTTTTGATCACCATGATTGACATGATTCAAAATATGGAATGAAATTTTAAAATTAAAAACTGTCCCTTACTGAT
>NW_007870373.1:0-589 GCF_000696425.1 Galeopterus variegatus
TCTGGATTTATGAATGGATTAGACACCAATGTGTTAAACCATGGTTCTTTAAGGATAACTCCATTTTACCCCACTGAGTCTCTTGGAAGCAATGGAGCACATATTTAAAATAATTAGTGGGGGTCAAGTATGTATTTCTGTGACTGTGAAACCATTTATTCACCGCATACTAAAAAATTCTAAAATCTATTTTTCACTCAGGAACAAAATAATTAGCCGAGAAAATTGTGGCCTGAGATTGTCTGAATATAAATGGACTGATAGAGAAGAATTTTCCATCTATATGAAAAGAAAATAGCAACAAAATTATTATTTTTTTCTTCACACACTTTCTGTGGTTTTTGCCCATAGGAAATGTTAAGGATTTATCAGGCAGAAAATTGTAAGAGATGTGTCTCCTCAGTATTAAGAATGTCATGGCGGTGCAGCTTTTCCACAACTTTGGCTAATATACTGAGAAAGGAAAAAGCCCTTCAGACTGCTCTCAGTGGGAACAAGAAAAGGCTACCTTGCTTGAAAAGCCTGGAGAGAATTCAAGCCAAGTAAAGTTAACTATAGAGACAGAAGAATATGAACATGTCTCTCAGCA
>NW_007870374.1:0-589 GCF_000696425.1 Galeopterus variegatus
GCGACACTGAGGGTTGCGATCTGTTGCCGGACACGGAAAAAGACAAAAAAAAAAAAAAAATTCCCCAGGTGATTTTAATATGAAGCCAGGATTGAGAACCACTAAGCTACTTTTTCTGTGTTCCCTGAAAGCTCAATAATCCCCAAACCTGCTAGTTCTTAAAAAGGGAAGATCACCAATGTCATCCTGTCAATGAGAAACTCTAGAAAACAAAAAGATGAAAAAGGAGAGAGAGCCATAGGCAGTTTTCAACTTTTTGTAAGAAAACATTTTGTATAAAATAGAGCTGCTGATGCCTAGAGCAGGCAGCCACAGGCTGAAGTAATTTTTGTCCCTAGAGACAGAAGAAGGCCAGAGAACTCTTCATCAGAAATGGATAGATAAAAGGGTGGATTAATTCATTCAATAAGTATATCTTGTCTCCTGTGTTCCAGGTGCTAAGCTAGACATTGGCATTTCAATGATACAACAGCCCTTGTCTTTAATATCAGAGAGGAGACACAAAAAATATTGAAAAATGTTATGATCGGGCCGGCCCGGTGGTGCACTGGAGAGTGCGCCGCTTGGGAGTGCGGCGGTGCTCCCGCCG
>NW_007870375.1:0-589 GCF_000696425.1 Galeopterus variegatus
ACTGAGGGTTGTGATCCGTTGCCGGACATGAAAAAAGACAAAAAGGAAAAAAGAAAAAAAATCTATGTTATATATCTCTGCCAAAAAAA
The DNA here is from genome assembly GCF_000696425.1 of Galeopterus variegatus. NCBI lineage: Eukaryota > Metazoa > Chordata > Mammalia > Dermoptera > Cynocephalidae > Galeopterus > Galeopterus variegatus. The sequence goes on from NW_007870375.1 coordinate 90, forward strand.
CTCACTGGAGGTTGAGCTTTTCAACGAAAGTTTATCTCTCAGGGAGTAGACAGCAGAAAGTGGTTTTCACATCTAGCCTGTAAAAATTCAGGTTTGCAAGTTCTGTGTGGAAGGCCATTGGAGCCAATGGCGGAAACGGCTTGTGAGACTTCTGCTTTAAAATCTCTATGAAAAAGCGTCAGAGAGGCTTCCCTACTTACAATCCAGCATAACTCAGTCAACCGAAGATGTGGTCATTAGAAGAGAGCTATAGCTCAATCACTATGTTTTCGGAAAATAAGACGCGAAATGAAACTGCAAATGGTATTCAAACAGGTTTGAAAAGTATGTTATATATCTCTGCCAAGAAAACTCACCGGAGGTTGAGCCTTTCAAATCAAGTATATCTGTAAGGAAGAGACAGAAAAATGTGCTTCTCACATCTAGCCTGTGGGAATTGAGGTCTGCAAGTTCTGGGTGGAAGCCCATTGGAGCCAATGGCGGAAACGGCTTGTGAGACT
>NW_007870376.1:0-589 GCF_000696425.1 Galeopterus variegatus
AGAGCTTCTGCTGGGGATGATGAAATGACATAAGAAATGATACAGAAAGGAATAGGACAGCGTTAGGCATTTAAGGAAATCTCTGTCATGGTTGATTAAATATCATCCATAGAACCCTCATCAAATTTCTGTATCAGCTCCTTTGGGAAGAGATAGAGGAAAGATTACGTTTAAAAGTTTATATTCAAGGATTAAACCAAATAAAAAATACTGTAAGTCTTTTGCTTCTCACGGCTCTAGTTTATTTGATTTGGGCATATATTGATCCTCTGTTAAAAGCTATTTGGAGAAACTCTTCTGATACATTCACATATTTCCAACCCCAGAGAGGCAACATCAAGCATCTGTGAAAGGCCTCAATTTCATGAGTAGTGGTAAGAGAGAGGGCTTGCATTTATGATCACTTGGCACAACTGATCCTGGGCTGTTAGTATTCATCCCTTTGTCTTCTCAGAATATCATTTGGGCCATCCTATTGTCACTCTGTGCTGAATATCATGTAAAAGATACATGTTCCTACAAATACACGCAGAGATAAGCATTCTTTGAGAACAGATTTTTACACAAATGAGAGAACAGCTCAGCACAG
>NW_007870377.1:0-589 GCF_000696425.1 Galeopterus variegatus
GTTACACTATATGGGAAAACACAAATATTATTATCTGTATTTATTTACAGATTCATTGGATGCATTTTTAGTGAATTCCTGCTATGTTCAAAGCAACGATTTAGGCTTTGGCAAACATTAAAAATAATCGTTCAGAGACTGCTCTTAAACTGCACAGAGTCAAATAGTATTTCTAATACATAAGTATCAATAACCATAGTGCAAAGCAGAGAAACAATAGTCACATGACATACAGGACCAGTTACTACATTGTTAGAAAAGTCAAAGATTTTTGCACATCAAAGGCAGTTCTTGAGCTGGGGAGACGGTTCTATAGATAGAACAGGAAAGCAGAATATTGCATTAAGGAAAATGACACAAGTATATATGGGGAACAGCGATTTAATTTACGCTCAAGTACGGAACATGGGTACGTAGTCGGTGGGGGAGCAGAAAAGGTAGGACTTCAACAGGGTTTTGAATTGCATGAATAATGAGTTAATGATCTTTATTACTTGGAAAGCAGAGACATTACAGGCATTTAGTTTGGGGGCAAGGGAATAATGTCACTAAAGGAATGCTATAAACTCTTAGTAAAGATAAAATCACA
>NW_007870378.1:0-589 GCF_000696425.1 Galeopterus variegatus
AGAGGGCACTTCTGAGTTGGGTCGTGAAGGGTGAATAGGAGTTTACTAGTCAGGTGGGGAGACAGAGGAAACATCATGGGCAAAGGCATCAGAGTGATATGTTCAGGAGAGAAAGAAGGTCACTTAGCCTGGGAGAGCTGAGGAGATGAGGCTGAGGCAGGGGGAGGGAATAAAGGACTTCCAAGTCCTGCTAAGGACTTTGGGTTTATCCTCCAGGCAATGGGAAGGCATGAGGGGGGAGAGCATCAGATTTACCCTTTAGAAAATAGTCTCCAGCTTTGAATCCCAACCCCTGCTCTGACACGAACCTGCTGAGTAACTATGGACAAGTCCTTTCAATGCCCTGGGCCTCAGTTTTACCCACTTTGAAGTGGGAAGATGAGACTATCTCTTTCAGTTCTTACAGTCTGACGGTTCTGTGGTTGCCATAAGAGTCAGCCGTTCTGAGAACTCCTTTTGTTTGTATGCATCTGATACAACTAAATTCACTGGGTAGTTCCAATTTTCAGAGTCATAATTTGCTTTGAATTTTTGAGAAGGGCTAAAGGACTCTTGGGGTCAACCATGCCACCAGCATGTCTAAGAGGCT
>NW_007870379.1:0-589 GCF_000696425.1 Galeopterus variegatus
ATTTTCTTTAAAAAAAGTTGAAATTTAATAAAATTAATAATTTTTAAAAAACCATCAAAGACTTTCAGCAACCATGTGGATGCAAAAAAAAAAAGTGAGAAATGCTGGGAAAGCTTTGTGGAGTTTTCACTTGTCCTTGTCCCAATCTCTCCCTGATTTGGTGACAGTCTTTCAGACAACAGCCCTAGCTCCTAGTGTGGAGCCCTTGTCACTGGTTCCAGATACAGCAGAGCAGATCTTACCTGCAAATTATTGTGTTTGTGTATTATAATCTGCCTGGTGGTAACAAAGGATCTGAAACAAGTCTTGATTTTCAGTTTTGTCAAAGTTAGAAGCCAGTCAGTGTGGAAAACTGGGAGATCTAGACAATCTTCTCCATCTTCTTCTTCTTCCCTTCCCTTCCTTCCTTCCTTCCCTCCATCCCTCCCTCCTTCCTTCCTTCCTTTCTTTCTTCCACCCTTTCATTCTTTTTCTTGTTTAGTACCTGACATTCAAGAAAATCTCTGTGAAAACACCAGCTGAACACAGCTAAAAAAAATCAAAGACTTACAGTGACTACACACAACATGTAATACAGTCTCTGCAGAAA
>NW_007870380.1:0-589 GCF_000696425.1 Galeopterus variegatus
TTTTGTTGCCTGTGCTTTTGGGTCTTATTCATTAAGTCTTTGCCCAGTCCTACTTCCTGAAGTGTTTCCTTTGTTTCCTTTCAGAAATTTTATAGTTTCAAGACATATAGTTAAGTCTTTAATTCATTTTGAGTTGATTTTGGTATATAGCAAGAGGTATGGGTCATGTTTCATTTTTCTGAATATGGATGTCCAATTTCCCCAGAACCATTTATTGAAGAGACAGTGTTTTCACCAATGTATGTTCTTGTTGCTTTTGTCAAAGATCACTTGGCTATAAGTATGTAGGTTAATTTCTGGGTTCTCCATTATGTTTCATTGGTTGGAGAGTGTTTTTTTGTCAGTGCCATGCTGTTTCGGTTACTACAGTTACATAGTATAATTTGAAGTCAGGTACTGCAATGCCTCCAGCTTTATTTATTTGTTTAACTATTTGTTTTTTGACCAAAATTTCTTTAGTTTTTTGGGGTCTTTTGTTGAATGTTAGGATTGATTTTTCTGTTTCTGTGAAAAATGTCATTTGTATTTTGATGGGGATTACATTAAATCTGTAGATCATTTTGGGCAGTGTGGACATTTTCACAATGTT
>NW_007870381.1:0-589 GCF_000696425.1 Galeopterus variegatus
CTGTTTAGATCAGAGGCAGGACTAGAGGCACCTTTATATTTTTATTTCTTACAACAGGAATAAATTTAGGTTCTAAGGTTTGTAAGATGTCCATAGCTGTTGTTTCTGAAGTATACAATATTCTTCTGGATATTCGTAGATATTTTTCTGGGCTGTTCAATTGGAATACACACACATTCACACACACACACATATAGTTTATATAAATATATAAATATATATTGTTTTAGTTTGTCTTTAGAAATCCTGTCAAAGATTTTTATTTTTGATTAAAGGTAATATTAGGTAGAATTTTAAAATATATAAAAGTATACAAAAAGAAATCCACTAATTACTCTTGTGCATCTAATAATAAAGACATTTTTCACAAACTGCAATATTTTAAAAATTCCAAAAAGGCATATATAAGTATTTGCCCATGAAGCTATTAAATAGAATACTGTACTAGGTTATTTTCAGTTGATTCTTTGTTCCCTTTTAACCTCCAAGAAATATTTTAATGTAAATCATTCTATTCACTTTATAATTTAAAATGAATTTGTTATGTACTATATAACCACATCCGATATACTTGGGACACCGTATCTTG
>NW_007870382.1:0-589 GCF_000696425.1 Galeopterus variegatus
TAGATCAATAAGCTTGGTTTGATGAGTTTAATTAGATCAAATGGCTTGGTCTGCTGAGTTTTTTTGATCAATTAGATTTCTCCGATGAGTTTACTTAGATCGAAGGCCTCGGTCTGATGAGGTTACTTAGAACGATGTGCTTGGTCTGAAGAGTTTAATTAGATCAATGAGCTTGGTCTGATGAGTTTTCTTTGATCGATGAGCTCGGTGTGATGAGTTTACTTGAATCGATGAGCTCGGTCTGATGAGTTTACTTGGATCGGTGTGTTTGGTGTTTTGATTTTACTTAGATCAATGAGCTAGCTCTGTTGTGTTTACTTAGATCGATGAGCTTGGTCTGATGAGTTTACCTCGATCAATTAGCTTGGTCTGATTATTTATCCTGTATCGATTCGCTTGGTCTGATGAGTTTTCCTATATCGATTAGTTGGGTCTGATTAATTATCCTAGATCGATTAGTTTGGTCTAATTAGTTTTCCTAGATCGATTAGTTGGGTCTGATTAGTTTCCTAGATTGACTATTTGGGCCCGATTAGTTTTCATAGATCGATTTCTTGGGTCTGATTAGTTTTCCTAGATGGATTGGCTT
>NW_007870383.1:0-589 GCF_000696425.1 Galeopterus variegatus
ATTTGTGATTCCCACTTATCTTCAGAAAGGTGTTGAAATATGCAGTTGGTTGGATGGTCTTGCAAGCAGTTTGAGATTGTAATTTGCGTTCTTCCATGGTTGCCGTGTTTTTATCTATGCTATAATGAATTTTTTGAAAGGAGCCTGGAATGTATCAAGTATTAGTAAAAATTGTCACAGTGTCCTGTACAAGGATTCAGTATTTTCAAAAATAATAATTACCGTATAGTTTGCTCTATTATAATGATACACAGCTACCTTCCCTAAAATAACCAGATAAGCCTAAATATGATTTCCCAGGACATAGCATTTTCAGTTGTGTAGTCCCAGGGCTCCTTACCCCTCCTACTGCCCTGTTCCCAGGCATACTCAGAACTTCTGTCATTATAGATTAGGTTTCATGTCCTAGAAATGTATTTAATTAGAATGGTAGAGGTGTTTTTGTTTGTTTGATTTTTGGTTTTCTGGTTTAGCTTATTTCCTTCATCCTATGTATTTTTAGATTCATCTATTTCATTACACACATCAATAGTTCTTCTTTTTTGATTGCTGAATATTATTCAGTATAAGGCTTTGCCACAATTTGTTT
>NW_007870384.1:0-589 GCF_000696425.1 Galeopterus variegatus
TTATGGGGTACAAGGTGATGTTTCTGCACATGTTTATCTTGTGTAATGATCAAATCAGGTTGATTAGTATTTTCCTCAAATTGAACATTTATCCTTTCTTCATGATGAGAACATTCAAAAACCTCTCTTAGTTATTTTGAAGTTTATAATACATTATTGCTAAGGATAGCCATCCTACCATGCAATAGAAATCAGAATTTATGCCTTCTATCTAATTGTAACTTATGGGTAACCATTTTCTACCCATTGACCAATCCAATTCTTATATTTGAAAAATATGATCAAACACAGAAATAAACTCACTATACAAAAGCAAAGAACTCACAGGACAATTTGCAACAGACAAAGTAAATATCTGACAAATCTTCAAACACATTCAGCCTTAGTGGTAAGGAAATAATTGAAAGTAAACCTCATTAGTATACTTTTTAAAAATACCTATTTAGTGATTTTTAAAGGTCTCCATATCTAGCATGAGGGTAGATATGAGGCAAATTGAGTAGTTTAGTCTGTCCTCCTCACCTCAGGTCTGGTTGGGGGTGGTACAGCATATTCTTTGTAAACAAGTAGTGTGGGTGGAGTTAGTGCA
>NW_007870385.1:0-589 GCF_000696425.1 Galeopterus variegatus
CGCTAATCAGGAGTTCACCCTGAACCATGTTTGCCCTTAAAACTATTTCATGGTCATTAAACGACACTTATGTAATCCCTCCATGCCTTTCCCATGTTTGAAAGAAGCATGTTTAGAGCAGGATATGCAAAAATTATTTTCTGTGTTGATCCCCTCCCTGCTTCTTTCTTTCTCTTCCTCCTCCTGTCCATACTGCCAGAAAAGTACAGTATTTATGAGAGTCTCTGTCAAAGAAGGAAGGTTATTTTTTTTTCTTTTTTAGCAGTAATGAGCTAAGTAGTCAACAAGGAAAAAATGCAATTATTTCATAGGAATGGTTACTTCCATTTGTTCTATGATCCATCATTTGTTCTATGATCCATCGGTAAGTGCCCATATGATTACTCATTAGAACAGTGGATCATGGACTGTTCTTCCAGGACTCTGGCCTGCCTTTCAGTTTTGAAGAGATCAGTCACAGGAAATGTGATGTAGCTGGCTCAGCCTACATCCCTGAGGGGACATGCTCTGTCCTGCTATGGTAGAACGTGAGTCTGAGGCACTGTCCAGTGACAGAACCAGACCCCTGGGTAGATTAGCATTGGAAAGA
>NW_007870386.1:0-589 GCF_000696425.1 Galeopterus variegatus
GGGGTAAACAGATACAAAGTCATTCACTGATGATTGACTAAGCAAGGACTTGAACCCCAATGTCCAGATTGTAAGTATAGTGTTCATTCCACTGCACCGAAAACACAGTTAAACTAAAAATAATGTCACCTTCACTATACTAGAGGGCCTGTGTTTGAGTGATGCTGATCCGAGAGACACTTGAAAATTTTCAGATAAACTATGCCATGTGAAAATAAATTCTATATATTAATGGTTCAAATGGGAAATACATTTTTAAAATCAGTGAAGATTAGTTTTATGTGTCAGCCTAGAGATTCCACACATTTATAAGTCCCCACAGACATGCTTTAGAATGTTGCCTCTAAATATAATATACAAATCACTACACATGGTTTAAGGTTGACTTGTTAAGTGATTTCAAGATGGTGTATTTTATTCATAATAAATCACATGAGTATTTGCAATAAAAGTATTTCAGTAAATTAAATTAAAAATCTATGGCCCTAATTCTTTAGTTTATGGGTTCAAGGGAAACTCTAAATATGTAAAGGAAATCATTACCAGGACTGGAAGTCAGAGAAATGGTAACTATCTCTGAATCTGAGCT
>NW_007870387.1:0-589 GCF_000696425.1 Galeopterus variegatus
TGACCTCAAGAGCCTTCTGAGGGACAGGTGAGACCACTTTCTGGCTGGTGTACACTGAGGCCGTCTTTGCAGGATATAGAGAGATAAAAGGAGCTAAAGAATTGAAGGGGGATGTTTTTTCTATTCGCCCACTGCAGGGAAGATGGAGAACAAACAGGATGGTGAATAAACTTCCTGACTTGGAGTTTTTTCCTCCCCCCCCTTACAGTTTGTATTGTCTATTGCTACATAACAATTTGCCCTAAAATCTAGCAGCTTGAAAAAACTAACATTTATTATCTTACATTTTCTGTGATTGAGGAATTCAGGTTCAGATTAGCTGGATGACTCTGTCCCAGAGGCTCTCACAATACTGCAATTCGAAGGTCAGCTGGAACCTGGATGAGCCTGGAGAAAATTACACTATGAAACAATCCAGGTGCAGAAAGAGAAATACCTCATGTCCTCACTCATAGTGGGAACTGAATTAATAAACAAACAATAAAGAAAGAAAGAGAGAAAGAAAGAAACAATAATCATAACAATATGTTGAACTTTTAGAAGGAGAGAACAGAAATGTGGTTACTGGAAGCAGAAGAGGGGAGGGGGA
>NW_007870388.1:0-589 GCF_000696425.1 Galeopterus variegatus
GAACTGTCCCAAAGTGTGCATCTCGTTCACAGCAAAGGTTGAAAATCAGGCCATTGATGCAATTTGCATTCTCCTCTCAGTGTTGGTTACAGAGACTGGAAGAAGAATCAGCAGAAAAGCAGCAGATGGAACGATTATGTCAATTGTGTCTCCCACACAGATAACGTCCCTCTAGAGCCATGTTGCTGAAATATTCTGTACCACAACCCACAGTAAGAAACATAACATCATATTGTGACCTGGTTATACATACATGTATATAGTTAAAAGTTTCACAAAACTATACTTACCCTTACTATGTGCAATGCACTTTCATAATTTCCATTCTAAACTGATTTCCTAGTCCACCCAAGGTTGAAAACATAATTTGAAAAACAGATTTTATCATGTTTTGGGCTGGCCCATCAGCCCATTTGGTTAAGAGCGCAGTGTTATAACACCAAGGCCAAGGGTTTGGATCCCAGTACTGGCCAGCTGCCAAAAACAAAAACAAAAAGCAAACAAAAAAAGAATAAAAAATGTTTTCTTGGGCCGGCCCAGTGGCGCACTCGGTAGAGTGCGGCGCTTGGGAGCATGGCGGCGCTCCTGC
>NW_007870389.1:0-589 GCF_000696425.1 Galeopterus variegatus
TAGCCCTGGCCTATGGAAGAGAGCTACTACTGAGTTTCTCAATGATGCTGGTACCATTCTTTATCGCATTAGTAAATGGCGTGACCTTCAGTCTCCCATTGGATAATGGCCAGCTTGTGGGTTTTCTGGGCTTACCTAATTTACCTAGAATGCCCACTTATTTCAGCATTTTGATCACTTCCTTTATCATCTGACATGTACCTTTCTACTTAACATAGTGTAGGCCATTACTTTTCCCACCTTCCAAGAGCCCTCCTTACAGCATGAGAGCACGAGAAGTCTTGGGTAGGACTTTAAATCCTTATCCAGGGAGATTGTTTCCACATCAACAAACTGTCTCTTATCAAACTTTGCATTCTATCCCCGCTTCCTGCCTCCTTAATTGAGCAAATTCAAGATCCAGTTCCACATGTACTCTCACAGCTCCTGCCAGGACGTGTTAGCTAGATCCTGTAGCTCTACCAGCACATAGTCCCTTTCCTCCATTAGCAGCTTGAGCAATCCTTATGTGTCTTCTGAGGCAGAAGACTCTACATCATCCTCAAGCAAGAGGGTTTGCTAGGCTTTCCTAGGAAGAAGTGTTCCATTT
>NW_007870390.1:0-589 GCF_000696425.1 Galeopterus variegatus
AGGGTACCAAGCGGCCGGCCTATTTCCACCGGGGGCTTTGTCAAATTTGGACCTACAGTCCGTTTTCCAATGTAATCTTTTTTACATCGGGGCAAGGTGTGGTAGGGTTTTTTTTGCCTTTAGCCTTGTGACATTGGCTTTTAAAATGACCTTGTCTTCCGCAACCCAAACATTGTCCCTTGAAGGGTGGGGAAGTATTGTTTCCTGAGGGGATCAGGGCGGTAAACGTCTTGAAGTCTTTGGTTAAGTTTTTTGTCTGATCCTGCAAGGCTGAGGATAAAGTCCCAGCCTCAGCAACAGCCTTTTTTAGTTCTTTTACAACATTGACCAGATAGGCCTGAGGGACCCCTTCCCCCCACGGGCTGCAGACTGCTGGGGGTTCCCAGCGAGCCATAACAGGAAAAGCCTGCAGCTCTGCCAGGGATGTTTTGAAAGGTGGACTAGCCTCCTCCGCTTCTTCAGGTGCCGCTTTCTCTCCTTCGGCTAAACTTTGGCAGGGTGAGTATGCTGGGAGAGGAGGGCACAGGGTGGGGCATAGGTATCACTCACTGGCTCAGGGCCTTGCATTGGCAGCTTTGTTTCCTTTTTT
>NW_007870391.1:0-589 GCF_000696425.1 Galeopterus variegatus
CCCCTTTTACTTTTTTGTTGTTGTTTTTTTCTCTGTATTTTCCTAGCTTGTAAACAATTTGAGAAGATAGTTTGAAGGAGTAAAGAGCCATATAACAAAAGCAACAGGGTTAACACATCCCTTTAGTATAATATAAACTAGAGGTATGAAACTTACCGGATATCATGGAGGATTTATCTGCTGATTGAGACTTGCTGGACTGTTTGCATTAGTAAGATCCCATTGTGCAGTTAATTTCTAAAATTTATACTTACCTGCAGAGTTTCAACAAATTGAGTCATTTATTTTAAATAAGGTGTCATTGTCTACATAGTACCAATGAAATGGAATTTGACCTTGTAATTAATGATGATAGTTTTTTCCCTCCTGCCCCAAAATAAATGAATTCCTTTTAATGTAAATTTAGAACCTAGGCCATTTGCTTTTGAAATACTGTAGTTAATACCCTAAAGTTTATATAATTGCATGCAACTGTACTATGCTTTTATTAGGATTCATGCTAATCCCCATGGAAGTTAAAAGTAGGTGTACCTTGACTATCTTGTGTTATAATTTGGTTCCAGGTCCCTTTTATATAGCAATAATTTTA
>NW_007870392.1:0-589 GCF_000696425.1 Galeopterus variegatus
AAACCTGCTTGTAATTATCTGAGCCCAGGACCTCACTCGTTTTTGCACATAAACACAAAGGCGTTTTGTTTTGTTTTGTTTTTTGCATCCTTTTAATGTACACTGGTACACTGAATTTGCCAGGAATGTGACTGCCATGCAAATCAAATGAGCCTGTACCTTGTTTTGCCTGGAAATTTATCAAGAGTTTTGCACTGTTTCAGAAAAAATTGAATAAGCAATGGTAACACAGCGTGTGCTTTTTGTGTCACCAGTGCAACATATCTGCCTCGGTCCACACTGAGGCTGTCAATTCACACTTATTCCAATAATCTGACTACTTTACTATATATTTGGGTGCAGCTGTACCTAAGGGTTTAGCTATTGAACTACATATAAAATTTACTTTTGTTTTCCCTTGTATTACAGTTTGGCATTGCATTGATTTATTTTAAATGTGTGTATGGGGCCGGCCCGGTGGCGCACTGGAGAGTGCGCCGCCTGGGAGTGTGGCGGCGCTCCCACCGAGGGTTCAGATCCCATGTGGACACCAGTTCCCGCTCACTGGTTGAGCGTGGTGCGGGCGCAACACCAAGGGTTGCGATCCCGT
>NW_007870393.1:0-589 GCF_000696425.1 Galeopterus variegatus
CAATAAAACAAAAATGGGGCCTTTCAAAATGATTGATCACAGATCCTTCAGGTCCCACTCATTGGTCATCTGACTTGGAATGAGCCATATTAATTCACAGCTTGCTCTCTAAAGGCAAAAATCCCTTTTTGTGACCTCCATTAGCACTTCTAGACTGGATTATACACCTTGTACCATAGTGTTTCAAGTGTGCTTCATCCTGAAGAAATATATTCCTAATAACGATGTGGAAAGGTTATAATCAGGGAAAGTTTGGCTAGAACTTTTCTAGGGGATCTTGCATTAGAAAAACCTTAATGACTTAGGTGTCCCCCAAAACAGGGTTCTCAGTTCTCCAATTTCAATTTTTTTTTTCTTTGTCTAGCAGCACATTAACAATATTATACCATATCTTAGGGGCAGATTCATATTAACCAAGTTTATTAGACTGATACAAAATTCAGGTTTCCATCTTATTGAGAATGACAAATATAAACTGCTAAATGATCTGAAATAATCAAACTTAACCAGTTAGCAGAAGTATCTGGGAAGCCAAATTGTAATGTAGAAGTTAATAAGTGCAGGATTAGAATATCCTCTCTTGCCTGTA
>NW_007870394.1:0-589 GCF_000696425.1 Galeopterus variegatus
CGCCCAAGATTGAGTCTAGAGCAGTGGTTCTGAACTGGTGGTGGGTGGGTGAGGGTGATTTTGCCCCCAGGGGATATTTGGCAATGTTTGGAGACATTGTTGTCACAACTGGGAGGATGGGGTTCCACTGGCCGCTTAGGCAGAAGTAGGGGCTGTTGTTCAACTTCCTACAGTGCACAGAATTGGGTACTGAGGCTGAGGAACCTTAGCCTAGGGGGGTGGTCAGGTGGAAGAAGATGAGTCTGCAAAGGAGGAAGCAGTGACATGGGAGGGAGCCATGTAAGCATGGTGGCCAAGGGAAGGAAACGGATGAAGAAAGAGAGATCAATCAACAGTTGAATCCTGCTGAGAGGTAAAGAAAGACCTCTTCAAAGCTCTCCTGAACTCCTGGCCTGAGGTTTGGCATCAGAGCCTGGGGAGAGCTTATATGCGGGGATGTCCAACTCCAGTATCTATGAGATAAGACTCATGATGGGTTCTTGTAAAATTTCCCACTCTTGAAGATTAATACTGTTTGTAACAGCTCATCAAGAAAGCCTCGTTAGGGGCCGGCCCGGTGGCGCACTGCTACAGTGCGCCACTTGGGAAG
>NW_007870395.1:0-589 GCF_000696425.1 Galeopterus variegatus
ATGCATCTGTTGTGGTGGTAGCTGTTGCTGCTGCTGCTCAATAACATAAATGTCCACTTCACCTCAGTGACACATGGTCTTAGCCAAAAAAAATGGATGTTACTCTCCTTAATACTAAGCAGTTAATTGCAGGTAAATCAAGCTGGATACCACTTTTCCTTTGCTATAGTCAGCCTTAGGTTCACAAATATAGGGTCCTAGAACATTCAAAATAGAGTGTAAGTAGTTATACTTCTTGTCTCCAGCTCTTATGTCTCACATAATAGACTATTTTTTTTCAATCTCCTAGCTTGTTCAAAGCTTTCTCCTAGATAATTATAACTCACTTTTTGCTGTGTTCTCAGATTATTAGATGGTTTTTGCCAACAATGCTGAGCTTAATGGCTGAAGACACCACTGACAAGAGCTGTGTCATCTCCCTACTCTTTCTAACCCTGGTTCACACTCCAGCTGAGGCCTTTTCAGGGGCTGTCACCTACCAGGGTGAAAGAAGCTAGGTGAATGGAACATGGAACATCTACACATTTTAAGTTCTTGAATTCTGCTACTATTAAATGCTGATATAAAAGAAAAAACCGGGCCGGCCCGT
>NW_007870396.1:0-589 GCF_000696425.1 Galeopterus variegatus
GTGCAGGCTTCATGCCACTTCTTCAACTGTATTCAGTCTTGGAGTTGTTGGTGAGTGCTTTTGTTGTAGGTGGAGGGGCCCTCAGCAGTTTATTGTTTGGGTAGGTTTCCTGTTAGGGTGGGTGATCCACTGTCAGTCAGTGGGTAGATGTATACTCTTGCAGCAAGTCCTAGTAGCTTTGTAGAGGACCACTGGCTTAGCTGTTAAGCCTGGAGCAAGCCTGTGTGGATACTGTAGGATCCAGTGGCTTTTTTTCTAGAGGTGTGCTGTAAGGAGAAAAAGCTGCTACCCAATCAGGTGTTGCTTTGGGAGTAGGTGTACACAGCTGTTGCAGGGCTTTGGCAGCTCTGAAGGTGGCCACCTAATGAGCTGGTGAGCCTGATGCAAACATGCAAGGGTGCAGCTGAGGCCAGCAGCTCTGCAGAGGCCCACCTAGGGACATCAGAGACCCTACCTGGTCTGCTCTTGGTCTTGGAGCAGATATACATGGAGGCAATAGGTCCTGTGAGCTCTGCAGAGGGGCACTGGCTCAGCTGTTGAGACTGGAGTAAGCCTGTGTGAACGATACAGGACCCAGCAGCTCCCTGGA
>NW_007870397.1:0-589 GCF_000696425.1 Galeopterus variegatus
TTATATCCGTATTAATTTAATTCTTCATTAAACCTCATTAACTCTTGCCTGAACTCCTAAGTTTCCTATAACTGGTCTCTCTTCCAACAATTCCCCCTATCAATCTTACTAATTAAAATTCCACCATGAAGTAGCACAGAATACTCTGCACTTCCCTGAAATAGATCATTCCTACTCCTTGAGGAAGTTCTCTGGCTGTACCGTCATTCACTCTGGAAGATCTGTGACTTCCTTCAATGTAAAAACTCACTTTGAAAAAAATGGCAATGTCACTTCTTTGAGAGAATAAAGTAAATGCAAAATATATTAAAGATATACAACTGGGGCTGGCCCGGTGGTGCACTGGAGAGTGCACCACTTGGGAGCACAGTGGTGCTCCCCCCGAGGGTTCGGATCCCATGTGGAGACTGGTTCCCGCTCACTGGCTTACCGCAACACTGAGGGTTGCGATCCCGTTGCCGGTCCCCAGTACAGGCACAACACTGAGGGTTGCAATCCCATTACTAGTCAGTAAAAAAGACAAAAAAAGGGGGAAAAATAAAGATATACAACTGACAAGAGTTTGCTTGCTATTTGATGTTATGCATAA
>NW_007870398.1:0-589 GCF_000696425.1 Galeopterus variegatus
ACACAGTTGCATAATTAAATACTCAACAGTGTTCAATTAAATGGATGATAGAATGTGTTGTTTATATTTTAATTCTTAGAAAGAAGCTGAATTTTTCCTTTCCGTGGTGTAATTTATATTGACTTTTTTCTTGACGTAGGAAACTCCAGTTACACTCTTGAAGGAATTGTCAGTGATAAATCCAGTTACACTCTTGAAGAAATTGTCGGTGATAAAGTCTCGATATGAAACTTTCTATGCACGCTTTAAACCAGTTGCTGTTGAACAGAAAGAGACGAAGAGCCGCATTTGTGCTACTTTGAATAAGACTATGACCATGATGCAAAAACTACAAAAGGAAACAGACCTGGAGGTAATGCTTTCAGTTAACAAGTTGGATTTGTATAGTTTTAGTTTCTGTCACTTTGAAAGATAAACCCTCAGTGACTTACATTTTAAATTAAAAAAAAATATATCTCAGCAGTCAGTTTGAACTGTTAATAGAAATGAGGTTTTTTTTTGTTTTGTTTTTTGGTTTTTAGCTGTCCAATACAGGGATCAAACCCCAGGCCCTGGTGTTATAAGCACCGCATTCTGACTAACTGAACTA
>NW_007870399.1:0-589 GCF_000696425.1 Galeopterus variegatus
GCCGGTCCCCGGTACGGGCGCAACACCGAGGGTTGCAATCCTGTTACCGGTCAGTAAAAAAAAGACAAAAAGGAAAAAAAAAAGAAGAAGAAACTGGATATGGATTTTTTTTTTTTTGAAATTCTTGCCATGAGTTGGGATTGATGGATTAATTAAAGGGAAGGAAGACTTAAATTGGAGAGAGGCAATAAATGAAAGACCTGAGAACCTGCCAGAGTTCTTGTTTGCTGTGCTGAGTCTGTTGCAGGTGGGGACAGGGGAAGGCTGTGAGGAGCCGAGCGTGGATGGAGCCTGTGCCCGGTTGGTGCTCAGTCTGTCGTGGGTTTTGATGTGGTCACTCCTTGCCTGGGTCATCTTCACTGCTCCATTGTCCTTGTCCCTTCAATAGAATCTTGTCCCATTAGGACCTGTGATCACAGGGACTCGGACATCACCTGGGCCTTCTCCTGTCTCCAGGAGCATGAGTAGCCAGGGCTTGGTATGGCCAATCAGTGTAGGTCAGGCCTGGGTCTGTCCCTCAGCCCCCATCTTTTGTGTTTACTTTTTGTTTCTTTGTTTTTGTAGGGGACCATGCCTGTTCTTGTTCTTG
>NW_007870400.1:0-589 GCF_000696425.1 Galeopterus variegatus
GGCAGGACACGCAGAGGCTGCAGGAAAGCCTGGTGCAGGGCCGTTAAACTGAAGCAAGGGGGTTTTTGTCCTGGATTCAGTGGGGACCTATCAGTCACCAAACCCCTAACCTACCTGGACGATTTATCAGACCATGTGCTGGAAACATGGGGCAGGTGGGCTTTGAGTAGTGCCATCGAGGCGTGCCTCCTGCCTCTTCCATCCTCCGGCTGGTTTTTGGTGGCACCGGTGGTGACCAGGGCAACTTGCTCCTGGCTCACATCAGAGGGAGAGTGAGGCTCCATCCCCCACAGCCCTCCAACTCACTTCTAGGCTGCTCACGGACCAGGCTGGACCGTCGCAGGGGCTGGGCAACGCCGTGAGGCTCCGGCCTGGGCGGCGCTGTGACGCTCAGGCCTGGGCGACTCCCTGAGGCTCAGGCCTGGGCGACACCGTGAGGCTCAGGCCTGGGCGACTCCCTGAGGCTCAGGCCTGGGCGACGCCGTGAGGCTCAGGCCTGGGCGACTCCCTGAGGCTCAGGCCTGGGCGACTCCCTGAGGCTCAGGCCTGGGCGACGCCATGAGGCTCAGGCCTGGGCGACTCCCTGAGG
>NW_007870401.1:0-589 GCF_000696425.1 Galeopterus variegatus
AAAAAGGGATGGAAAAAGATATTCATGTTAATAGTAACCAAGAGAATGGGAGTAGCTATAATAATATTAGACAAAACAGATATTAAAAAAATAATAATTGTTACTGCAAAGAAAGACTTTAATAGTGATAAAAGGGTAAAGCATCAATTCACCTAGAAGCTATTGCAATTATATACCTAAAACCTAACAACAGTGGCCAAAATTGCATGAAACAAAACTGAGAAATAACAACTTAACAGTAATAGTTGGAAATTTCCATATTCAAATTTCAGCAATGAATAGAACAATAAACAGAAAGTCAGCAAAGACTCCAGAAACTTAAGCAACACAGTAAACCATTTTGACATAAAGACATATACAGAACAGCAGAATACACATTCTTCTTAAATGCACACAGAACATTGTCCAGATAGACCATATGCTGGGCTACATTAACAAGCCTCACTAAATGTAAAAGGATTGCATCAAAGTATGTTATCCAACCACAATGGAATGAAATTAGAAGTAAATAACTGAAGGGAAATTGGGAAATTCACAATTATGTGGAAATTAAACCACATACTCTATAGTAAAACATGGCTCCAAAAAA
>NW_007870402.1:0-589 GCF_000696425.1 Galeopterus variegatus
CTAATCCAGAGAGGCCAAAACTTAAGATTTGAACGATTCATATTCATATAACTTTCTCATAGCCAGCGATGGGAAGGTACTATTTCTGGGTAGATAAAAGCCACAGTTCATGAAATCAGGTATTCAAAGTCCATGACCATTAAAACTCCTTACATAAAAGCAAGACACCATGACATTATTCTGATGGCAATGGAAATTGCAGGATTTCCAAAATCATCAAAGAACCGAAATCTTAACCGGCTGACATCTCACACATTCTTGAAAGGTGTCAAAAACATGTCATCTGTGGTTCTTTTCAGAATCTCTCATGAAAAATATAGCATCAGCTTTGTTCTGAGGTAAGGAAGGAATCCTGCCACAAGGAGAAAGAGGGAGATAGTAATACAGAGGTCAAGAGACCTGTTTTTCCCTGACAAAGGTGTAATTCAACCCACATGGACTAAATAATTCAGACATGGGTCATTTGCTTTGTTATGAGTACATAAAAAGTAAAAACTAAAAATAACAAAATGAATCTTTTACTGAGGCTTTATCAACAATTTTGTTGATGTGAATCAACTATTTCTTTTCATGATACGATCTAGTTATT
>NW_007870403.1:0-589 GCF_000696425.1 Galeopterus variegatus
TTCGTTTATGAAAAGGTTTTTTAAAATTATTATTACAATGGAAGTTAAGAGTTATCAATACATTTTCACAACTATTTAGTTGATCATATATTTTGTTCTCCTTTATTAAGTTAATGTGGTAAATTTCTATGATTAAATTATAATATTTTTAGTTTTTCTCCTTGGATAATATGGAATTAAATTAGAAATCAGCAAGAAAAAAGATATCAGAAAGATCCCCCAAACATTTGGAAATTAAATAGTACATATTTACACATTCCATGCATCAAGAAAGAAACAAAGGACATTAGAAAATACTTGAATCTAATGATAAAATCACAGCATATCAAAATATGTAGGATCCAGCTAAAATAGTGCTTAGAGGGAAATTTATACTGTAGCTTTACATGCACATATTAACAAAAGAGATGAAAGCTGTGAAATCAGTGACTGAGATTTAAATAAAGACCTAGATCTAGAAACAAGAAAGAGATAATGATAAAAGCAGAATTGAATATAACAGAACATAAACTATAGATAAAATATCAATGAAATGCAAACCTGTTCTTTGAAACTCTAGATATTAATATCTAACATTTTCTCTTTAAAA
>NW_007870404.1:0-589 GCF_000696425.1 Galeopterus variegatus
AAAAAAAAAAAGTTTGAAATCTGCTGGCCTAACTAAACGTAGGTTGAATTTGGTGTTCCCCATGCCAGATTCTCTGTCCATTTCACTTGGGAAATGCATACATTTCTCAGGAAGGAAACATGTCAACACTGTACAATTTGCAGCAGTGGTCACTAAGCTTTTGACAAATGTTTTGCACTTATTTTGCAGTGAACAACCCTCCTCCAATGAATGAACCAACAACTTAGATTTTCTGTGAAGAGCTTTGGCAAAAACATCAACCATTCTCATTGATTCCCATTTCATAAAGAATAATCACTTAGCCATATGACCTGTTTTAAGTAATCAAGGAAAACAGTACAAGAGAACAGACAGCACCTATAGAGCCCCTAAAAAACACCAGGCACTGTGCTGTACTTATATTATCTCATAATCCTCACAGTCCCACAAACAAAGTAACACAGAGCAGGAAACTGCCTCAGCTTTACTTGCCAAAGGTTAATAAATGGAGGAATCAGAATTCAAAATCAGGCCTGTGTGACTCCAAAATCCAGTGCTCTCTACCAGATTACATTCATGACACTGGACTAGAAATCAGACCTGTCACTTT
>NW_007870405.1:0-589 GCF_000696425.1 Galeopterus variegatus
CTATATTTTCTCTTAAAATTTTTATAGTTTTAGGTCTTATATTTAAGTCTTTAATACATTTTAAATTAATTTTGTGATATGGTGAGAGGTAAAGCTTCATTCTTCTGTATATGGATGTCCAGTTTTTCCAGCACCATTTATTGAAGAGGCAGTCTTTTCTTCAACTTATGTTCTTGGTGCCTTTGTCAAAGATTAGTTGGCTGTAAGTTTGTGGGTTGATTTCCGGGTCTCTATTCTGTTCCATTGGTCCAAGTGTCTGATTTTATTCTAGTACCATTCTGTTTTGGTTACTATAGCTTTGTAGTATAATTTGAAGTCAGGTAGTGTTATGCCTCCAGCTTAATTAATTAATACTTATTTATTGCTCAGGATTGCCTTGGTTGGGGTCTTTTGTTGTTCCATTTGAATGCTCGGGTTATTTTTTCTGTTTCTTCGAAGAATGTCATTGGTATTTTGATGGGGATTTTATTGAATCTTTAAATCAATTAGGGTAGTATGGACATTTTCAAAATGTTAATTCTTCCAATCTAAGACCATGGATGTCTTTCTATCTTTTTGTGTCTTTTTAAATTAATTTCAACAGCAATTT
>NW_007870406.1:0-589 GCF_000696425.1 Galeopterus variegatus
TTTGAAATTAGTTTTGCTATGTTTTAGCTATGAGCCTTCGGGCATGTTCATATTATTTAAGCTCTCAGATCTTCAGTTTCCTTTGCTATAAAATGGGGGAATGTTTACTCACTCCAGAGGGTGGGAGTGAAGATGGAGGGTCAATGCCTATGAAATGCCTAACCTCACGCCCATGTATGGAAATCATAAACTGTTAGTTATTTCTCTTCAATGAGAGAAACTGGGTTTGGAAATTTAGTCGCTATTAGCTTTAAATCACGTGTGTGTAACATATTGCTTAGAAGACACCAGAAGTATATACACCAATAAATTTCTTATCTGTTAGTGATGCAATTACAGGTGATTTTTATTTTCTTTGTACTTTTTGGTACATTCTAATTTTTTTCACAATGAGCATGCATTATTTTTGTAATCATAGAAAGTTATGAAATAAATGTAAAGTATCAATTTGTTAAAAAAAAAAAAAAAAAAGAATCCAATTTGGCTTCCTTATGCTCAAGGAGTGTGTACTGGGAGGCTGTGGAGAGGTCCCAGAGTGGAGGGCAGGCTGGAGAACCAGGCTCAGACTCAAAGAAAAGGAGGGCTTGGG
>NW_007870407.1:0-589 GCF_000696425.1 Galeopterus variegatus
TACAACTTCATTGTGGGTCTCAGTCTCCTTACTTGCATATCAAAGGAGTTTGACTCTCTCTAAGATATAGCCCACCATGTATTGTATACTTGAAACTTTCTTGGAGAGTTAGACAAGAGATTTTAAATTGTGGCTATATGATATGATGGATATACTAATTAGTTCAGTTGTTTTAATCATTTCACAATGCTTACTTAACCATCATGTTGTACATGTTATATATATACAATTTTTATTTGTTAATTATGTCAATAAAGCTGGGGAAAAAAGAGTATATTTTTCTTTTACCTATATAGTTTCCATATAGTTTTCTGAATTTTTTTCCTATCTTTAAATACTCAAAAATTCAATATTAACTTGTTCTAATCATAATAAATTCACAAACGCTATGTCTATCCATCTTAAGTATATATACATGTATCTGTGTGTGTTTTATGTATGTCGGTTGCATCTAATAAAATATTTGAGACAAAAAAGGGATATAATGCACCCTGTAATCCTAAATCTGCAGGGGATGGCGAGAGGATAATGGAAAGGGGGCAGATACGATTCATAGTGAGATTACTTCCCAGATTTTTCTTCTTCCCAA
>NW_007870408.1:0-589 GCF_000696425.1 Galeopterus variegatus
AATGAAGAAAATCTAAGACAGCTAGCCAACAACCTTAAGCACATAAACATCTGAATCATGGGTGCTCCAGAAGAAGAAGAGAAAGAAAAGGGATAGAAAACCTATTCAATGAAATAATTGCAAATAATTCCCAGGTATAAGGAGAGACAGACTTTCAGATCACAGAGGCTCAAAGACACTCAAACAGATTCAATCCAAAAAGATCCTCTCTGGAGATACATTATAGTCAAAGTGGCAAAGCTCAAAGACAAAGACAGAACACTAAAAGCAGCAAGAAAAAAGCGTCAAGTCACCTATAAGGGACTCCTCATCAGACTAACAGCTGAATTCTCAAGAGAAACTCTACAGTCCTGAAGAAAATGGGATGATGTATTCAAAACACTAAAAAATACCCTGCCAGCCAAGAATACTATGCCCAGAAAGTCTATCCTTCAAAAAAGAGGGAGAAATAGTGTATTTCCCAGAAAAACAAATCTGCAGGAGTTCACCACCATGGTACCAGCCCTGTAAGAAATCTTCAAGGGAGTGCTGCATCTGGAATACAAAAAGTAATAATCATTATCACAAATACACAAGAAAGAACAACCCA
>NW_007870409.1:0-589 GCF_000696425.1 Galeopterus variegatus
CTTTAAGGTCCTGAGAGGCGAGGCTGGGTGTAAATGAACTGAAACAAAACAATGCAATAATTTAAATCTCAGTGTCTTGGGAGCATCAAGGGAAAGCAACCAACATTTTCTAGGAGCAGGGTCAGAAAAGGTTTTGGAGCATAACCAAATTCAGCAGCTTTCCGAGAAACAGAGCTCACCTAGGTAGATTCAGGGCTGGAAATAGCATTTATTCTACCTTAAAAAAATAGGACAGTTAGTGGGTGACAAATTGCTCCATGTTTTTTTTTTTTTCCTTAAGAAAAGGAAATATTACAAGCCACTGTGAACAGTTTTTCCTGCTTGCCAAGCTCTGCCCCTAGCTCAGGTGGGAGAAGAAAACAATGAAAAGTGGCCATGATTGCTGCCTTCAAATATTTGAGGTGCTGTCACGTGGAGAAAGAATAACTCTTGCTTGCAGGTACTCCAGAGGGTCATGGCTGGGACCCAAAGGCACCAGTTGCAAGAAAGCCACTATGAGATTTTAGGTTCACGTGAGAAAGGGAGCCATCTCCCATGGAACTGGCCACCTTGCGGGGCAGTGGACACTCCATCACCAGGAGGAATAACC
>NW_007870410.1:0-589 GCF_000696425.1 Galeopterus variegatus
CCTTCAGAGGGAGCTGGCCCTGCTGACACTTTTATTTAATTCAATTTATTTATTTATTATTATTTTTTTATTTTTAATTGAAATGTAATTGATTGCACCTATCTTTGAGGAGTACAGTTCTGAATATCAGTACCTGGGTGCACTATGGGATTCCCAAATCAGGATAATTGCTATATTTATCATTACACAATGTAATCATTTTGTGTGGCCCTTTTGCCTCCAGAACTGTAAGAAAAATTTCTGTTGTTTTAAGTCTCCTAGTTTGTAGTAGTTTGTTATGGCAACCTTAGGAAAGTAATACATATGGTGAAAGATGTCAAATGAGAACAAATACATATATGATGGAAAAACGAGAAATATGTATGGATGTTTAGAGGAAGTATCCCAGC
The DNA here is from genome assembly GCF_000696425.1 of Galeopterus variegatus. NCBI lineage: Eukaryota > Metazoa > Chordata > Mammalia > Dermoptera > Cynocephalidae > Galeopterus > Galeopterus variegatus. The sequence goes on from NW_007870410.1 coordinate 390, forward strand.
AAAATAAGAGGATAAAGTAAAAAGGAAAACAAAAGAGATTCCAGGAACGATATGACCCAGTGAAGAGAAAGGCTAATGTATTTCCTAGGATTACAATAAAGTAGTCATAGATGCTAAGAAGTCTACATAGAAAAAGAATGGAGATCTCAAGTCCTGACATCTCTGAGAAAAGAAAAAAAAAAAAAAAAGAACTGATTGAC
>NW_007870411.1:0-589 GCF_000696425.1 Galeopterus variegatus
GATTGTTTGAAGTGGTTGTTTATATTTTCTCTTCTAGAATGTGGGGTAAGTGTTTTTTGAGCCATTTTAAGCCCTCTGTGCAAGGAAGAAAGCTTCAGCTGTATGTTTTATGATCCTAGGGTGAAGTAGGTTTTAAATTCAAATATATAGTATGGAAAATTTCTTTTTTCTCTTATAATCAGTACATTGTAAGCAATGTGGAAAGCTTAGAGAACAAATCAATCATAACAAACCTGTAAGGATTTCATAAGGGACCCACAGTTTATATAACTTAAAAACCTTGTGTGTGTGTGCACGCACGTGTGCCCCCACATGAGCATACATGTGAGTGATAATCAGAATTACTTCAGTACATATACTTGAGATAGCACACTTGATTTATAGGTCTCATCATTGTTTTTTTCTATATTTATATTACAAACATATTGGTTTACTGTTTATTAGCAAATTACTTATTTTTACTACTCAAATGAGAATAATTATTTTCGGTCTAAAGAGAATAATATGGATGCAAAGAGCTCAACTTTAAAAGTGTCAGTGGTGTTTGTATGACAGGTAATGAGGCAATTTGGCAGAACATCAGAAACTA
>NW_007870412.1:0-589 GCF_000696425.1 Galeopterus variegatus
GTGCTCTCAGAGGTGAAGCCTGCTCAAGTCAGGAGGGGGCAACCTTAGGATAAAGCTGACCCTGGAGCGGGCAAAGCAGAGATATGATCAAATAATTCCTGTAAGCATCCTAAATTTTGACTTTCCCGATAAATTACCAAACAGAAAAAAAAATGTATTTTTTTTACTAAGCCCGAGCAGAAATTCTGTTGCCTGTAAAGAAAATCTCCTGAGTGATCTATTTCCAGGGAACAGCTGTGGGGGGAGCCGGGCCAGTCAACCAAGGGAGCCCTTGCAGCCCTCGCTCTGCAAGTCCTGGGTGTTCATGGAAAAGTAAGTGCTGCATGTCAATCCTTCTTTCTGCATTTTACACGTATCAGACTTTATGTATTATTGTGCTTTGGTCTTAAATTCAGCCCTCTTGTTTTCCTTTTGTGCTGTGTGCTGGATTGCTTCAGGTAGTAGGTAAATTTATTGTTATCTGTAGTTGTACCATGAAGAGTGAAATTTGCAATTGAAGAATACCTAGGCCCCAGAGGGAAAAAATACACACACACACACAAACACAAAGGTTTTTTTCTTAGGTATGAGAAAGGGATATTAGCGGGAA
>NW_007870413.1:0-589 GCF_000696425.1 Galeopterus variegatus
GTAAAAAGAGCTGCAATAAACATGGGAGTCCAGGTATTCCTTTGACATGATGATTTTCATTCCTTTGGGTATATACCCAGTAATGGGATTGCTGGATATTATGGCAGTTCTATCTGTAGTTGTTTGAAGAACCTCCATACTGTTTTCCATAGTGGCTGCACTAATTTGCAGTCCCACCAACAGTGTAGGAAGTTTCCCCTTTCTCCACATCTTCACCAGCATTTGTTATTCTCATTTTGATGATAGCCAGTCTAACTGGGGTGAGATGAGATCTCAGTGTGATTTTGATTTGCATTTCCCTGGTGCTGAGTAATGTTGAACATTTTTTCATGTGTCTGTTGGTCATTTGCATATCTTCATATGAGAAATGTCTATTCATCTTCTTTGCCTATTTTAAAATTGTGTTACTTGTTCTGTTACTATTGAGTTGTTTGAGTTCCTTGTATATTCTGGATATTAATTCCTTGTCAGACGTATAGTTTGCAAATACTTTCTCCCATTCTGTAGGTTGTCTTTTTGCTCTTTTGCTTCTTTTGCTGTGCAGAAACTTTTTAGTTTGATATAATCCCATTGGCTAATTTTTTTCTTT
>NW_007870414.1:0-589 GCF_000696425.1 Galeopterus variegatus
AATTTGGTATGGCTGCCTCAGTGACTGCTCAGTTGGCCACTAGTGCCTTGCATGTGTGGTTACCTTGGGTCTTGGGCCTCTCCCGGGAGCCACCTCTCTGGTCAGCTTGGACTCTGCCAGGCTGCTGGGTGACGGGGAGGTACCGCAGGGTGTCGCTCCTGCTGATGCCAGTTCCCCCACTGCTGCCGCTTCCCCCACTCCCGCCACTACCACTGGTGCCGCTTCCCCCGCTGCTGCCGCTGCTGTCACTGCTGCCACCGTGGGCTCCTCAAAGTTCCAGTTTCTATATTTTTTTCCTTCCACAAAGTGGGCTTATGTACTGTTCCACAGGTCGTTTTTTCCCTTCCTGTGTTCTGTAGTGTAGGCATCTGTTCCTCTCCATCGAGAGGCTTTGAGGCTGCTCTCTTCCAATCAGTTTCTGAGGCGGGGAAGTCCAAAGTCCATATGGTGGTAGCGACAGTGACCCAGGGGTGTCACATTGCAAGATGGTGGAAGCAGAGACAGCAGCCGGCAATGATGTCTATAAAGAAAGCTTATAAGTGAGGGAAACAAAAGAAAATTAAGCACCATTAGGTCCTTGGAGGACCCT
>NW_007870415.1:0-589 GCF_000696425.1 Galeopterus variegatus
GGGAACAGACCAGTGCCCGTCACAATGACATCAGCTTATTGTAACCTTTTCTCAGTGTAGACAAAATAACCGGTAGATCTCTCAGATCTGCCCAAGACAAAGGGGTGAGTCACCGGTCCTTGTGCCCCGTGACTTCCTGCAGGACAACACACAGGGGGCCGTCTTTGAATAGCATCTTTCAAACAGACTGCCCCCCACATTCAGGTTAAGAGTGGGTGTTGCCCTGATATGCAATAAGAAGGTGGACACGGGAGCATCTGTAGGGAGATCCCTGCTTTGCATGGCCACCGTGTGCCAGCCCAAGGGTGGAGGTGACAGCCAGGGTGTGTATGTCACAGAGCTACCTGGCAGCCTGAGTCAGGGTTGACAACTGTCGTGAACATGACACTGTTATGGCATTCTCATCTTTTTCTTTAAATCTAGTTAAACATTTCTCCAGCTTTTTCTATTTATTATATACACTTGCAGAGTTTTGAAAACTGAGGATCAAGTTATATTTTTCTTGCACTGTAAATATCTCTTAAAGAAACTAGAAACAAATTAAATGAACAAGCAAAGACACATCCAGTGGTATTTGGGACAGCAAAAA
>NW_007870416.1:0-589 GCF_000696425.1 Galeopterus variegatus
AGGGACTGGTGCACTCCCTGTTTGCTGTCTGCTGGAGTGGGGAAGGGGCCACTGATTTGCAAACTGATTTGCAGGCATCTGTGGTTGGAATACCTGATACCCACCCCCTGCCTACCTCGTCCCAGCAGTGCAGGGTCTCTCCAATCTCCACACTATTCTTGGTTGGGTACATCCCCTATCTTTCAATATTGTTGTCTCATGTTTCGAGATCTTGTGTGTGGGGTGGTGTGTTCCTCACTGTTTTGCTGGATTCCATCACTTTCACCTAGACTCTCTGCAGGTGACTGCCTACCTATTGCTTTGTACTATTTTTGCATTAGAGGTGAGGGATGGTTGCTTCTAGTCAGCCATCTTGCTGGGGGTGCGGGAATTTGTTATATGTATCAAAGCCAATGTGGGGATTTTCTTAAAAAATTTCTATGATAGCAAATGTTATAATCTCAGTTATTTAAGTGCATAATAATTTTTTCCACTAGGTGTAAGTTATCCTAGCCAGGCCTATATCTCTGGTATATAGTAAATATTTTAAAAAGGGTTTACTGAATAAATTAATTATACTCATAAGATGTAAATAGAAAACAATTTCAGA
>NW_007870417.1:0-589 GCF_000696425.1 Galeopterus variegatus
TGGGAAATAGTAACCCAGAGAGATAAGGACTGTTTATCCAAGGGCTAGTTTGACATAATGGCTCACCAGAGAAGACTGAGAACTTGATTTTATACCCTGGTTCCTTGTGACTCAGTGTGTGTGTAGACCAGGAGCATTTGCCTCACCTGGGAGCTTAATAGAAATGCAGACTCTTGGGCCCCCACCCCAACTTACTGGATCAGAATCAGCATTTTAAAGACCCTCAGGTGATTTTAGGCACATTAAAGTTTGAGCAGCAAGGCCCTTGTCAGTTGCTATAGCCCTGATGTGGCATAGATAGTCCCAGAAGCTGTGATGTGGCATAGATAGTCCCAGAAGCTGTGATGTGGCATAGATAGTCCCAGAAGCTGTTTATAAGGGGGAAAGATGGACAGAACCAACAGGAAGAAGACCCAGAGCCTGTGCCCCAATTCAGGAATATGATAAGTCAAGAGGAGGAAAGACTCAGGACTTACTCAACATGAATAAAGATCTTCTATGGAATCTAATGCCAGAAGATCCAGCACCTCCTTTATTGCCCAAATGTAATAAAAACACTTTCAGTCCAAGTTGGAAACCATAGAAAGTT
>NW_007870418.1:0-589 GCF_000696425.1 Galeopterus variegatus
TATTGCTAAGAAATCCTTATTCAGCTTCTTTCCTCTTTATTAAAAAATGGGCAAAGGAGCTGGATAGGCATTTCTCAAAGAAAGATATACGAATGGCCACAGACACATGAAATAATGCTCAACATCACTCAGCATCTGGGAAATGCAAATCAAGACCACACTGAGATACCATCTCACTCTAGTTAGACTGGCTGTTATCAAAAAGACAGAGAATAACAAATGCTGGTGAGGATGTGGAGAAATGGGAACCCTCCTACACTGTTGGTGGGACTGTAAAATGACGCAGCCATTCTGGAAAACAGTATGGAGGTTCCTCAAACAACTACAGATAGAACTGCCATGTGATCCAGCAATCCCACTGTTGGGTATATACCCAAAGGAATGGAAATCATCATGTCAAAGGGACACCTGTACTACCATGTATATTGCAGCTCTATTTACAATAGCCAAGAGTTGGAACCAACCTAAATGCCCATCACTGGATGAGTGGATAAGGAAAATGTATTATATTTATAAAATGGAATACTACTCCACCATAAAAAAAGAATGAAATTCTGCCATTTGCAGCAACATGGATGAATTTAGAGAA
>NW_007870419.1:0-589 GCF_000696425.1 Galeopterus variegatus
ATTAGGCTGAAAAATTACCTTTGAAAATTGAGAAAGTGCTTAGCTACAGCTTAAGAGCTGTAGAATTATCTGGAATGTTTTTACAAACATCATCAATAAAGGTAACTGCAAAATGTGGACATTGCATGTTTTTAAAGACACTTATCTTCTACTCACATTCCCTTAAATGGTGTTCCTGAAGTTATTTGGCTCAGAGCCTAGCTGGGATCTTTGGGGAGAATGAAATAGACAATTTGAGAAGGAAGGAGGAAAAACATGAAAGCCACCATCCAGTTGAAGGTCAGCTTTGAGTTTAAAGACAAGTTTTAGACACATAGGTTCAGATGAAGTCAGAAAGGAGAAGCTGCGTGCAGGAATGAGGGGCACCACACCTCAGTCAGTTCCAGTCAAGCCTGGTCAGGCATTCTTTGTGTTTAATCATGCCTTTCTTTGGTGCATTTCAATTCAGCTTCCAAATCATCCCTTCTCCTTTGCAACGTGGCTCTCAATCTCTCAGCAAGCTCAATCTTAGTTTCTACCTCCTGGGATTAATGATAAGACTCTTTATCTCTTCCTCATGTGTCTTCCTTTGAGAATGCTGTTCTTTAGC
>NW_007870420.1:0-589 GCF_000696425.1 Galeopterus variegatus
ATGAATTTTACATTAGGAAACAATTTAATGAGTTTTGATTTGTTTTGTTTCCCCAGAAAAATTACTTTCTTATTTGAATATTTAAGGATGTATTTTAGGACAGGGGCCAGAAATATGAAGTTACATAAATTATAAACTGACCAATTATTATAGAAGAAATTGACAAAGTTATCAAAGAGCACCTTTTTTCTCTCCCATGTTGCCAAATTCACCAACCCAGGTGATTTTATAAGTGAATATCATCAGACTTTCAAAATCAAACAATTTCAGCACCATTTGGAACATTCCAGTAACAAAAACAAGGAAATACTTTAAAGTTCTTTTCTTAACAAAGGCTGAGATACATTATCAAAACATGAAAAAAGTAGTGTTTTTAAAAAAAGCTAAAAAATATACTTATCTATATAACCAAAATTAAAAAAAAATAGAGAAGAAAATCTTCCAGTTCTATATCAATATCAGGACTTATTTGATTCATTTTGCATCTGTGTATAAATAAATATTAGAAAGTCTAAAAGTATGTTGTGAGCCGAGCCCGTGGCGCACTCGGGAGAGTGCGGCACTGGGAGCGCAGCAGCGCTCCCGCTGC
>NW_007870421.1:0-589 GCF_000696425.1 Galeopterus variegatus
CCCCTCCTGCCCCTCCCACGTTCAGCGCATGCAAACACCCCTAAATCACACATTAGTGACCACTTCAGATTAATAGGAGGACTCTGTGGGTGCAACATAAGCTTAGCCCCATAACATCCAAAGGAGAGAAAAGCGATGCACAGAAGACAGGGAGCAAAGAAGAAGCGGAAAGGAGGAAATCCAGAGCCATTCCCAAGCTTTGCCAGGAGGCTGCACCCTGCTTTGCCACCACTGCACTCACAGAATTTTAAATAAAGCAGATAGCACCACCTTGCTTCCTGTTCTCCACTCTTAAAACTTATTCATTGCTTGGCCACACACCCCCTCCCCGGTCGCACAGGAACCCAGCTTGCCCCACTTATCTCCGTGCCCTGTTGCGACGCTTCTGAGGGCCAATAGCTAAGAAAGGAGTTTGCAAGGACCGGCCGGTGACTCACTCGGGAGAGTGCGGTGCTGATAACACCAAGGCCATGGGTTCGGACCCTATATAGGGATGGCCGGTTCACTCACTGGCTGAGCGTGGTGCCCATAACACCAAGCCAAGGGTTAAGATCCCCTCACCGGTCATCTTAAAAAAGAAAAGAAAAGA
>NW_007870422.1:0-589 GCF_000696425.1 Galeopterus variegatus
CAACATTTCTTCATGATAAACTCTCAGCAAATTAGGTATAGAAGGAAATTATGTCAACACAATAAAAGCCATATACAATAAACCCACTGCCAATATCATCCTGAATGGGATGATATTAAGAACAAAAACAAGAAAAGGATGCCCACTCTCACCCCTCCTATTGAACATAGTATAGGAAGTACCAGCCAGAGTAATCAGGCAAAAGAAACAATTAAAGGGTACTCAGACTGGAAAAGATGAAGTCAAATTGCCCTTGTTTGCAGATGACATGATCCTATACATAGAAAAACCTAAAGACACTACAAAATAACTCTTAGAGTTAATAAATTATTTCAAAAAAGTTGAAGGATACAAAATCAACATGCAAGAATCAGTAGCATTCTTATACTCCAACAAACAACTATTAGATAAAGAAATCAAAGAAAGCTAGCCCATTTATAGTCGAACCTCCCAAACTAAAATACTTAGAAATAAATTTAACTAAGGAGGTGAAAGATGTCTACAATGAGAACTACATATCACTGTTGGAATAAATTAAAGAGGACACAAAAACATGGAAAGACATTCCATGCTCTTGGATTGGAAGAAT
>NW_007870423.1:0-589 GCF_000696425.1 Galeopterus variegatus
TTATTCTGCTGACAGTTGCTAGAGTTCTTGGACTATAATAGGTGGTCACAAAATAATTGCTGTATTCAGTTATTGATGTCTCTGTCCCTCTCTGAATTGAAGTTTCTGCAGCTGTACAGGGGAACAGCAGTGCCCCCAAATGGTTTCATTAAAAGAAACAAATACATTGCCCCTCAGGCTTACAGCCATCTGATATTTGACAAAAACATACATTAGGGAAAAGATGTCCTCTTCAATAAGTGGGGCTGGAAAAACTGGGTATCCACATGCAAAAAAATGAAACTACAGATGCACCTCTCACTATATTATAAAATCAACTACAAATGGGTTAAAGAACTAAGTATAAGACCTGAATCTGTAAAATACTAAGGGAAAATATATGTGAAACACTTCAGGACCCAGGTCTCGGCACAGACTTTATGAACATGAGCCTGAAAGCAAAAACAACAAAAGAAAAAATAAACAAATGGGACTATATCAAACTAAAAAGCTAATGCCCAGCAAAGGAAACAATCAACAAAGTGAAACGACAACCTACAGAGTGGGAGAAAATTTCTGCTAACTATGCATCTGATAAGGGGTTAATATC
>NW_007870424.1:0-589 GCF_000696425.1 Galeopterus variegatus
TGCACTTCCATGTTCATTGCAGCTCTATTTACAATAGCCAAAATATGGAACCAACCTAAGTTTCCATCAGCGGATGACTGGATAAAGAAAATGTGGTATATATACACAATAGAATACTACTCAGCCAAAAAAAAAAAAAGAATGAAATTCTGCCATTTACAGCAACATGGATGAGTCTGGAGAAAATTATGTTAAGTGGAATAAGTCAGACAAGGAAACAGAAATACCGCATGTTCTAATTCATAACTGGCTGCTAGGAAGGAAGGGAGGGAGGGAAGAAGGAAGGAATGAAGGAAAGAAAGAAAGAAAAGACCGCAAAAATACACTGAACTTTCGGAAGGAGAGAACAAACTTAAGGATACTGATGGGGAGGAGGGAGGGAGGGAAGGGGTTTGAGAAGTGATGTCAGGCAAAGGGCATAAATAGCATAATTTATAAAAATGAATATGCTACTAATAAAATTTAAAAGAAAAAAATAGTTACAGTGGGGATTGAGTTTTGGGGGAACATTCGGCACAAGGTATTCCGCCCCTGGTCCCCAAAGTTTATGTCCTTCTCACAGGTAAATACACTCATTCCATCCCAAAAG
>NW_007870426.1:0-589 GCF_000696425.1 Galeopterus variegatus
GTGGGACTGGACTGCCTGGGGAGGGGAGTGGAATGAAAGGACCGCCACAGACCTGGGGCTAGACTAGTCCACATCGAGTGCTCCTGCCCAGCTGGTCTTTGGATTCTTCCCCAAAATAAACCAGGTGAGTCTGTGTTGGGTTTGGCCTTTTCCAAGAATTGTTAAGTGAGGTTGAAAATTCATCATTGCAGAATCTGAAACACAAACCATTTTACCCAGAAATGTGTTTAATTGAAGGAGCCATCAAATACCGAAGGGGGAACAAAAGGAAAGAGGGGGTCTCAGCCAAGATTTTACTTTTTCATTTTTTCTCCTCACTATTGTAAATTTTGGGGAAACCTCTATCAAGTTTCTTTCACAGATGAACTGTTATATTTCAAGGCATTTTTTCACAATAATTAATCTTAAGTATTCTTTGAATTGGCAACTTTTACGAACAAGTTTATCATCAATATCCTTGTTGCAGTGGTGGAATGAAAGTTTTAGGCTTTATTTTCGAGTGGGTATTTTACATCAATGTCCCCTTAGCTGGATGGCAAAAATGCCTGTGATCACTGCAATGCCACTTGATGTTAGGGAAGGGAGACCA
>NW_007870427.1:0-589 GCF_000696425.1 Galeopterus variegatus
ATGATTCACCCTTCCCCAGCCATGATAATGGAAAGTTAAGTTCAAAGTTGGGTTTCTCCAATGGTCTGTGTCGCCAGCTAGGGAATTTCATTTTAATTGCTTCTTTTCTCCTTCAGGTTCTGCATTACTCTAGGCCACACCATAAGCTCATCAGCTTTTGCACTCACTGGCTGCCCAGGGTCATCACTGGAAATCCCTCTTCCTTTGCTACGTTTGAGGTGAGCATCCTTCTATAGTCAGCATCTGCAATAAACCACACCTTTCTCACCAATATTAGATGGGGATCTGATATCTGTTTGATGAAGATAGTGGAAAGAAAAATAAGAAAAATAAGTTGCACAGATAGCAGTAGAGGACTGCAAAGTTTGGGAACATGGGTGCAGCAATCATACATTCACTCAGTCAGTTGACGTATATTGACCATTGACTACAAGGGAGATATGCTGCTGAGATGGAAGTCTGATAAGGCTCAGTCTTTACATAAGTGTTCCAATGTAGTATCTTGGCATATGGAACCACACGTCATAGGAAAGGCAGAAGAAAACAAGAGAGATCATGTAAATTATAATGTCAGTAATGAGAAAGGACC
>NW_007870428.1:0-589 GCF_000696425.1 Galeopterus variegatus
ACCCTTGAGGTCACCCATCTCATTCCACCCATCCCATCCCCACACACACATCTTGCACTTTAGGTAAGGAATCCTGTGGTCTCCCCAGCACTTGGCTCTGGGTAGAAGTTTGAACGCCACAGCCCTAGCCTGGGTGCAAGGGCTCTTCTCAGACCAGCCAGGAGCTCTGAGATGCGTTCACTGAAATATTCAGGCGTACATTTTAAACAGGAAGGAAGTTTATTTTACATCAGTTTGTGAATGTATTCCTAGAGAACTTCAAATGTAAATGGCTATGTCATTTCTGAGGCAAATGAATTTTTCTCTTCATTGATACAAGAAAAAAACAATAAAAGTTTATTTAAATTTGGGATCTACCTTCAAACTCTTAGTTTGCTCAGATTAGATCAAAACACCTAATGCATTTATTTCTTTCAACAACTTGAGATATACACATAGACTACAATGTAGCCCTTTAATGTGTAGAATTGAATGGTTTTTAGAATAGTCACAGATCCCTGCAACCATCACCAGTCAATGTTAGAACACCTTCATTACCTTGGGGAAAAAAACAACTCTGCAGCCTTAAGCTGTCACTCCCCTATCCTCT
>NW_007870429.1:0-589 GCF_000696425.1 Galeopterus variegatus
GGGGGGAAGGGCAGTATGGGGGTTGCTGGTGGGTCTTGGGAGAAGGTAGGGTTGGGACAGCAGTATGTTAGAGCCAGCTCATAATGACTTACAAGAGCCAATTGCTAAATTTTCAGGAATTTTGTAAACCAGTTGTTAAACATGGCCATTATTAAAAATTAGTTAATATAAATATAAAACTAAATAAATTAAATTACATAAAGATAAGTACTAAAATGACCACTTCTTATTTTACTACATTTTTACAATTATCTGTGTTTTTGAGGTTATTTGCATTTACTCTACGTGTTAGAAATACTATATAATACTACATAATGGTGTGCTACTGAATGTCTTTCCAACTCTGTACTCACTCTGTAGTGATTTTATGTTGGTAGCTTGTAAATTGACCATGATGGGAGTATTTACACCACAGAAATAAGCAAACGCTACACATCAGGGCTTGGTTTGTTGTCTTTTTGATTATCTAGACTTAAAGTGATGGAGAAAATGTTAATAACAAAGATTAAACTTACAAGTGTATTGGATCTATAGCTGTTACTTGTGAATAACACAAAAATTTGAGGCAATAACCTTCCAATATTATAAT
>NW_007870430.1:0-589 GCF_000696425.1 Galeopterus variegatus
TCTAACATAAAAGCATTTTTCTCTTTTTAAATTTTAAATGTTTAGATTTTAAATGTTCTCATGACAAAGAAGCAATAAGTATATGAGGTGATGGATGTTACGAGTCTGATTTGGTCATTCCACAATGTATACATATATCGAAACAATACATTGTACCCCATGATTACATGCAATTATTATTTGTCAATTAAAAATAAAATGAAATAGTTTTGTTCTTCAAGTTCTCAGCCTCAAGTACCAGGCGGAGCAAGCTGTCCTTGGAGTGTAGCACTGTAACTGCTTCCCCAACTCGCCCAAGGTTTCTGTCTCCACAAGTCTGTTCCCATGAGCAGGCTACATCCATACTAGAAAACTTTGACCGTCTTCCTAGGCTAGGCCAGATGCCAATCTCATCCCTACAAAAATGACACCCTGCTGTTTCTCACCGCTGATGCCATTTTTCGGATGAGCCCGGCAGGTCTGCTTGTTGCTTGCTAACAAAATCTTCTCTTCTTCCTTTACCTGGCTAGCGTCTCCTTCCTCCGCGATCTTACACAAAGTACCAAAACAAGACGTATTCATAGAGATACAGCTTTTAATAATGGCAGAG
>NW_007870431.1:0-589 GCF_000696425.1 Galeopterus variegatus
TTCATGGCTATGCTAATTTTAAAAGGGGCGATATTATCATGGAAACAATTTGGTTAGAAAGACTGTGAGTTTCTTTTCTCCTCTCCTTACCCTCTTTGTTCTCTCATACTCTCTCTCTTTCTCAACACACACACGCGCACGCACACACACACACACACACTGATTCTTTGCCTGAATCCCAAGGGCTGAAAAGGAGCCTGAGGAGTTATCCAGTTTGTTCCTATAGGCGTGACCACAGATTTGTACATCTCAGATGCAAGCAAATATGAGTGTGACTGTTTTTACAGAGGAATCCTCCCTCGGAAGCATCGTTCAGTTTCTAATAACTCACTGGGAGTGAATCCCACATGAGTACACACCACACACAGGCACACTGTGGGCAGCCAAGGGAACCCCCACTGTGCCTGAAGGCCCACTAAAGGCAGTGCAGATAAGGAAGAGTCAAAAGTTTACCCACAGCTACGTTATCTACTCACAATTATGCTGGGCTCTTTCTTTGTCAGGGAACTTTTCCTGGGAGACATCCCCCTCTGGATTCATCACACCATCTTCTTATCAAGAAATCTTTCCCTCACAGTAAAGTCCATTC
>NW_007870432.1:0-589 GCF_000696425.1 Galeopterus variegatus
AGCGAGAATGTCTCAACCCAATAAGGGAATGGGACATTGAGGCATGACCAGAAAGAAGTGGGAAAAAGGAGAAAGAACGCCTTCAATATGGCAAGTTAGTGGAGGCGTTCTGCGGGGGTATATATGTTTTCCTCCTACCCCGACTATAGGAGAAATGTTAAGTGTGGTTGGGCCTGAAACTCCTTTAAGACCGAGAAAGTGGCTCCTGTGTCTAGGAGGAAGGAGACGGGTAGGCCATCTACGACAATAGTTACCCTGGGCTTGCTTTTTGTGATGGTCATGGTCGGGAAGGACCCAGGGCCCTGTCAGTCTTTTTCCTCTTCAGCCAGTCCCACCAGAGGTGTTTGAGGTGTCCGGGATGGCTGGGGCGCATTAGGCCAGTCTCCCCTTCAGGTAAGTGGACAGTTCGAGCCCCAATGTCCCATTTTGTGGCACTTAGGACATGGCTTGGTGGACTTTCTGGGTGATAGGCAGTTCTTTGACTAATGACCTTCTTTGTCACACTTGAAGCAAGTGCCGGGGGGAGTTTTGGAGGCGGAGGGCCTGGAAGGGCGCTTAGAAGGCTGAATAATCATTTTGGCCAGCATTT
>NW_007870433.1:0-589 GCF_000696425.1 Galeopterus variegatus
TCAAAAACAACTTTTTAGAATAATTTTAAGTGATTAAAAACCTTTAAAAAACATTTACAGTAACAATAAAATTTCTAATGAGAAAAGTTCCAAAACTTTAACAATTATTTTGTACTAAGAAAAAAAAGAAACACTTCTAGGTTTGCAAAAAACACTTTTAATCCCACAGATTTCCTTTCTTTTTCAAATCTTAATTTTTAAAAATGTCCCATGATAGCATATTAAATACTTTCCCATTGTCCTTTAGTTGAGTTAGTGTGCAGAAATTTGTCATTATCACAGGAGCATATTTACCTTCATAAGTCAAAGTGGAGTTTCCAGAGAAGTCCATAAAATCTGACTTTTGTTTAGGAAGTAAACTTCTAATATTTTCAATATTATGGACAGTTCTGAATTATGATCCATCTCAAAAGACAAAACTTCACAAACCAAATTCCACTACATTTAATAATTTAATTTAAAGAAGTATTTTAATATATTACTTTGAAGTGATTTGTCACAGAAGAAAATCAATTAAAAATTCCAAAAGCTGCTCTTTTTCTAGACTCAGAAATGACTAAATGCAATTAATTCTCCACTACATTTTTCT
>NW_007870434.1:0-589 GCF_000696425.1 Galeopterus variegatus
CCCAAAGCAATCTACACATTCAACACAATCCTTATGATAATACCAATAACATTCTTAAAACAGAAATAGAAAAAATGATCTTAAAATTTGTGTGGAACCACAAAAGACTAAACTCAATCTTGACCCAAATTAACAAAGTTGGAGGCATCACACTTTCTGGCTTTAAAATATACTATAAAGCTAATGTAACCAAAAGAACATAGTACTAGCATGAAAATAGACAAACAAATGGAACAGAATAGAGAGCCCAGAAACAAGCGCATGCACTTATAGCCAACTGATTTTCATCAAAGGTGCCAAGAACATACATTGGCCAAAGGACAGCCTCATCAATAAATGGGGTGGAGACTTCACGTCAAGATGGGGACTGTCTATTTCTCTGAGTGGTCCTGTGCTGATTGGGGTGCAGATCTGCTGTCCTTGCTTTGCTTTGTCTCAGTGTTTTCCCAGTGGGCCTGTCTCCCCCACACCCACGCTGCAGACACTTCTCATGGGATGGGCCATGGGCCAGTCCCTTGCGATGAATTACCAGGTGGAACAGACAGTCCCCAGCATCACTCTCTCCCACAAATCAACCAATTTACAACTA
>NW_007870435.1:0-589 GCF_000696425.1 Galeopterus variegatus
TTCTCCTGGATGTCCCCAGCAGGCTTGAACTCCACTGCTCACAGCAATAGCCCACTCATTAGTGCACCATTTATTGGATTTCTTTTTTTTTTAAAGATGACCGGCAAGGGGATTTTAACCCTTGACTTGGTGTTGTCAGCACCACACTCTCCTAAGTGAGCTAACCGGCCATCCCTATATAGGGATCCGAACCCGTGACCTTAGTGTTATCAGCACCACACTATCCCAAGTGAACCACAGGCTGGCCCCCCTTTATTGGATTTCTACCATTTCCCTTCTTACTTTCCCACTTCCTCCCTGTGCTTCCTGGATCACCTCCAAAATAGATGATGTTCACTCAAATTCTTTTTTCAAGGTGTACTTTTAAGAAAACCCAGACTAATGGACTTAGCATTGTTGGGGACCTAAACCTCACTCTGATGACCTCTTCCTTCCTTTCCTTCCAAATAACATGTACCAACTAAATTACATATGGGGGTGCTACTGAACATGACTTTACATGGAGTTTGGGGCAAAGTGGTTATGGACAGCAGCAAACAAACTTGAGCTGGTGTGTTTAGCTGAAGAGCATACATGTGAGTTTCTTTGC
>NW_007870436.1:0-589 GCF_000696425.1 Galeopterus variegatus
GGCCATAATAATCATATACATTGTATATTGACAAAATAAAAATTAAAAAAAAAAAGAAAAGAGAAAAGAAAAACAAAAAACAAATAACCCAATTTTAAAAAATGGGCAAAGGAGCCAAATAGACATTTATTAAAGGAAGACATACAAATGGTCAGCAGGTACTTGAAAAAATGCTCAACATCACTAATCATCTGGGAAATGCAAATTAAAACCACATTGAGATATCACCTCACCCCAGTTAGACTGACTAATAAAAAGGACTGAGAATAAGAAATGCTAGCAAGGATATGGAGAAAGGAGAACTCTTCTACACTGTTGATAGGACTGTAACTTTGTACTACAACTATGGAAAACATTACACAGGTTGCCTAAACAGCTGCAGATACATCTACCATATGATCCAGCAGTCCCACTGCCGAGTATATACATAAAGGAATGAAAATCTCCATGTCAAAGGGATACCTGCACTCTCATATTCATCACAGCTCTATTTACAATAGCCAGGATATGGAACCAACCTAAATGTTTATAGATAGATGACTGGATAAGGAAAATGTGTTATATATACACAATGGAATACTACTCAGCC
>NW_007870437.1:0-589 GCF_000696425.1 Galeopterus variegatus
AGTATTCTGTTACAGGAGCCCAAAAATGTGAACAGGGATGATATGTGCCCTGCCTTCCTCATGGAGTAGAGTGAGGATCAAGGAGGGAAGAGCTGTGGAAGGACTTGGCAAGCTATAAAATGCAATGCAACTCCAAGGCTTTGTTATTATTTATTTTTTATTTTTTTTGGTCTTTTGTCTTTTTTTTTCGTGTCCGGCAACGGATTGCAACCCTCAGTGTTGCCCCCGTACCGGACCGGGGACCGGCAACGGGATTGCAACCTTCGGTGTTGCTCCCGCGCCTCGCTCAGCCAGTGAGCGGGAACCGGTCTGTATGTGGGATCCGAACCCTTGGGCGGGAGCGCCGCCGCGCTTCCCAAGCGGCGCACTATCCAGTGCGCCACTGGGCCGGCCCGGCTTTGTTATTATTTAACCCTACCTGAGCTGAAGGTGTGCAGAGCAGGTGTCTTGAGCTGGGGATAGAAAGCACAGACCAACCAAGGGCTTCAAGCCTCTGCCCAACTCCTTGCACAGCCTGTCCCCTTTCTATTTTCACTCTTTCTGGGAGCTAAATGTCTCTCCCCTGGGAGAATGAGATCAGTCGCCTCTT
>NW_007870438.1:0-589 GCF_000696425.1 Galeopterus variegatus
GTTAGCTCACTTGGGAGAGCATGGCGCTGACAAGTACTGGACAGTTTAACAGATGGCAGTGTAAACTGGCACAATCATAGTAGAGGATAATCTGGCAATACGTATCAGAAGCCTTTAAAATGTTCACACTCTTTGACATAGTCATGAATGCCATTAACCAAATGTTTCTGGCTCTCCACCTTCCAGACATGTGGTAGAATTGAACTTCAAGGCCTCCTAGTTGTTGTCCATGTGACTGGTTCTGGCCAGTGAGTTGTAAGTAAAAGTGATGGGTACTACTTCCAAGCCAGGACATTGAATTGTCAATGTAAAAACCAGAGAACACTTTTCTTCTTCTATGGTGACTAGTGATGTTTGAAATAGTGGCATTTCCATCAGCCTTGGTCCCAGAGTGAAAAGACATGCACAAGCATAACCCACAGGGACAGATAGGATGAGAGAGAAGTCTTTGTTGTTTTAAGATTTTTTTTTTTTTTTGACCGGTAAGGGGATCTTAACCCTTGGCTTGGTGTTGTCAGCACCACACTCGCCAGTGAGCGCACCGGCCATCCCTATATAGGATCCGAACCCGTGGCCTTGGCACTACCAG
>NW_007870439.1:0-589 GCF_000696425.1 Galeopterus variegatus
ATGCCTTCTCCAATGCGTGTCCGTCTCATCCTCTGCTACCTCTCCCTTAGAATATTTGCCAGGTCATTTAGGGACCATGGGATAATTCAGGATGATCTCCTCAACTCAAGATCCTTAATCACACTGACAAAGACATTTTTTCAAAATAACGTAATGCTTACAGGTTCAAGGGATTAGTATGCAGACATATCTTCAGGACCATTTTTCAGCCTACCA
Source organism: Galeopterus variegatus (assembly GCF_000696425.1). NCBI lineage: Eukaryota > Metazoa > Chordata > Mammalia > Dermoptera > Cynocephalidae > Galeopterus > Galeopterus variegatus. The sequence continues at coordinate 217 of NW_007870439.1, forward strand.
AAGAACCTAGTTAAATATAAAGCTATTTTACAAACTAGCAGCACTGTAACAAGACAATGACAAATATGGGACTTCTTCTGGGTCTTATCAAGAGTCTTATCATGAGTTAACCTATAAAGAAAACTGGTGGTTCTTGGACACACACAATATGACCCACTCAAGTGAGGGCTGAACGGATCCTGGATTCCAGCTGAGGTGGTGTGCAGGAATTGGGTATTGATGATTGACAGAACCCACAAGAGCAGAGGCTGTGAATCTGTAAATACCGACTCGACTCTACCGACTCTACTTCGGTTAAACAACTAATTTGTGTAAATTTCTTTCTCGTCATGTTTCCACTTTCACTTTCTGACTGCTTGAGAATCTCCAAATT
>NW_007870440.1:0-589 GCF_000696425.1 Galeopterus variegatus
CATCATGTCGAAGGGACACCTGTACTCCCATGTTCATTGCTGTTCTATTAACAATAGCCAAGAGTTGGAATCAGCAGAAATGCCCATCTTTGTATGAATGGATAAAGAAAATGTGATATATTTATACAATAGAATACTACTGTGCTATAAAAAAAGAATGAAATACTGCCATTTACAGCAACATGGATGAACTTAGAAAAAATTACATTAAGAAAAATAAGCCAGGCACAGACAGAGAAATACCACATGTTCTCACTTACGTGTGGGAGCTTATATAAATAAATAAGCAACAAAAAAAGATACAACAATCACGAATAATTTGTTAAACTTTTAAAGAGAACAGAACTGTGGTTGCAGAGGGTAGGAAAGAGGGAGACGAAGGGAGGAAAGGGAAGAATTGGTAAAGAGCCATGAAAATTGATTATACTGTATAATGATAAATTTTTTTTAAATGATAAAAAAATAAATAAATAAAAATAAAAGCTGGAGAAAACATTTATATTTAAAAAAATCCAGGAAAGCAAAAACGAACAAACAAAAAACAGCAATATAAAATGGGCCACATATCCTTGGAAAGGGAGTACTCATA
>NW_007870441.1:0-589 GCF_000696425.1 Galeopterus variegatus
ACACACACACACACACACACACACATATATACATACACAACATACTCATTTTAGGCTCTTATGTTTTGTAAAGCCAAGACTTAAAGCATTTTAAGCAGTTGGGAACCTAAGCTTCCTATTTTTATTTTTATTTTGATAAGAGAATATAAACTGTAAAGCAAGAACAACTTCCTATTCTTATAAGGTTTTCTATACAACATAATACACATATCTAAACTATGCTGGAATAAGTTTGCACAATGTTTCCTAAACCAGATCACTGAATAGTGTAAAAAAAAACAAAACAAACAAACAAACAAAAAAAACCAAAAAAAAAACCACCAAATGAGAAACAAAGGGGGGGTTCCTCCTGAAATGGAACATAAATTTTTTATTTTCTGTTAGTTGAACTTGTTTGGCCAGTGCCAAAACGTATGCCCCAAAAATCTTACTCTTGGCTGCAGAGCAAAAATTAGAATTCCTTGACATGCATATGTCTATACCTACACGCACGCACACACACACACGCACACACACACACACACACATATTATAGAAAAATGTGATTGGTGTATCCTCTCGTTTTATATGTGATATCACTGATGTTTGG
>NW_007870442.1:0-589 GCF_000696425.1 Galeopterus variegatus
ACTATAATAAGGCACAATTTTGCACCTATTTTATTGTCTCAAATTAAAAGATCTGACAATATCAAGTGCTGACAAGGAAATGAACTAACGGGAAAGCCACTTAGCACTAACTTGTTACAATCACTTTGGAAAACAATTTGGCCTTCTCTTGTAAAGATGAATATTCACTAACCATCTTTATCCAACAGAGAGGTTTTTCTAGGTCAGTGATTTTGGCCCCTCAAGGACATCTGGCAATATTTTTGGTTGTCACAAGGTGGGACACTACAGGCATCTAGTGAGTAGAAGCCAGGGGTGCTGCTAAACATCTACACTACACAGGGTGGACTCACATGACAAAGAATTATCTGGCCCCAAAGGTCAATAGTGTCAAGGTTGAGAAAGCCTGCTCTAGGTGTATACACTAGATAAACTCTTGCACGTATGTGCACCAGACAATATGAAAGAATACATTTATAACAAACTGGAAGCAATAATTCCCCTTTGAGAAGAAAATAGATAAATCAATTGTGACATAGTTATTCAATGGAATATACATGAAACAGCTACAGATGATAACATGCATTTTAGTGATATGGTGCAGTAAAAA
>NW_007870442.1:5762-6134 GCF_000696425.1 Galeopterus variegatus
TGGGCACAAAAGGCTAATAATGAAAGAAACAACTAACAATAAATTCAATCATATTAAGAAATTCTGCACATAAAAAGTCACCATAAAAAGAATGAAAAACAAACAGCGAACTAAGAGAAATTTACAACTCACTTAATAAACAAAGGATTAATATCCAGAATTCATAGGTAATTTCTGCAAATCATGAAAGACAACCCAAAAGAAAAGCAGGCAAAGGCAAAAACATAGACACTTAAGAATAAGTAAGAATGGTCAATACACATATAAAAAGGTCCTCAACCTAGTTAATAACCACGGAAATACAAATTTTAACTATAATAAGGCACAATTTTGCACCTATTTTATTGTCTCAAATTAAAAGATCTGACAATA
>NW_007870443.1:0-589 GCF_000696425.1 Galeopterus variegatus
GTGTGCCTGGTTGTGGGAGAGGGGTCTGGTCCCTGGCTCAAAGCCTTAGGTCCCCAGCAGGACCTGGGGCACTGGCAGAAAACCTTACTGATTTTATTGATGAAAATCATTTTGAAATTGGCTTTAATTGTATGAAATTAAAGCAAACATATATATATATATATATGTGTGTGTGTGTGTGTGTGTGTGTGTGTGTGTGTGTGTGGCAAACATAAATATATATGTATTTGTGGGGTACAGCCTCTTGTTTCAAAACATGCATATATCGTACAATAATTCACTTAGGGTAGATGGCATACCTAATCACCTAAGCATTCACTTTTTCTCTGTGGTAACTATGGTCAAGTTCCTCTTATCTAGCTATATAGAAATATACAATATAATGTTACTAGCTCTAGTCAGCGTAGAACACCAGAACTTATTTTTCCTAACTACCTATAATTTTGTACCTCTTAATGTACCTCTTCCCCTACACCACCCCCATGCTTCCCATCCAGGCTTCTGGTAGCCATTATTTCACTCTCTACATGCATGTAAATCACTTTTTCTTTTCTTTTTCTTTTTTAGATTCCACATATGAGTGAGATCA
>NW_007870444.1:0-589 GCF_000696425.1 Galeopterus variegatus
ACTTAGCATCGCCTGACAGGAATGAGAGGTTTGCCTTCACCTGTCTTCATTGGAGAGAGGCCGGAGGAACAGGACCAGTGGACACAGCTGGCACCTGCAGGACACTTGCTTTTCTGCCCACTGTCACTGCCACATGGGTCGTGTCATTACCGTGATGTCAGTTGTCACAGCATGATTGTTTTACTAGTATACCTTGCACACGTACATGTGAAATATTAAGGAAGCCCTGAGGACTCGTTGTGAAACAAGGACGGTCGGATAGATGTGTGTTTGCAGGGTAGTGAGCAGGACCCCTTGTGAATGGGGTACAGTGTGAGGAGAATAAATCCGCAAGAAGTCAAGGATCCTGCACTCCCTCTAAGCCACCTCTTAGACCCACACAGCACAGAGATGTCCCATCTGTGTCTCCTCCCAAGCTTTTCAGGGTGGCCGTGTGCTTGAACTCCCCTGACACATCACTGCATGCTCGTGGCCGTGTGTTGGGGCTGAGTCTCCCACCCTCGAACACCACTCGAAGGAGTCCAATCTCCAGAGCCAGGGAGCGCAGGCAGCTCTGGGTGTCAAAGGAGGAAGCCTGCACCTGCGCAGT
>NW_007870445.1:0-589 GCF_000696425.1 Galeopterus variegatus
GACAAAAGTAATTCAAATTTTATCATTGGTTTCATCTATTATCTCAACTAAATGTAGAATATGAGAGAGAGAGAGAGTAACAGAGAGCACAAGAGAGCGCTCTATTCTATTATGGGCATATTGATTCTTATTGAAATATAACACACTTGACTTAAAAGCATAAGTAACAGCATTTGTAATGGAAACAGGATTTAGAAAACCATAATTGCTACACATATATTTTTTTCATTATATAAACAACATGACAAAGTTTTCCAGACCAATAGTTGATTATAGTTATTCTCATTTTAAATTGCATCTTTTATATAATACATATATACATATACATATATATGATAAATAATGAAATGTATTATAAATTATACATGTTATCTATACAAGCATTTATACCACAAAAAATACTGAAAAACTATAATTTATTTGTTCAAGGCATCAGATAAACTACGAAGTCTTCTAACTAAGCAAGACACACAGTTATTTGTCCTTCACTGAGCGTGTCCTTTCATGACCTCATGAGGATATTTCAAAGGAAGCCTAAGATTTATGCCATTTAAAGAGTATCAGGTCATTATCTTTGGAGACCAGGCCC
>NW_007870446.1:0-589 GCF_000696425.1 Galeopterus variegatus
AGCTTCCAGTACGTAGTTTCACAATCAGAGCCCCCTGCCTTCCACAGTAATTATCTTCTTTCTTTTCTTTATTTTTGTATATATCTCAAAAAAATGTTATTTGCTTTTTTTTGTTTTTAGCTCTCTATAAAAGAACCATGTGTATTATTCTTTTGTGACTTACTTCTTTTGCTTTATAATGTTAGGATTTTCAGATTTATTTATATTTCTCTCTCTATATAGCTGTAATTCATTTTAACTGAATAGTATTATTGCTTTTAAAAAAAAAGATGACTGGTAAAGGGTTCTTAACCCTTGACTTGGTGTTGTCAGCACCACGATCTCCGAAGTGAGCTAAACGGCCATCCCTATATAGGGATCTGAACCCGTACCCTTGGTGTTATCAGCACCACACTGTCCCAAGTGAGTGATGGGTTGGCCCGATATTGTTGCTTTTGCAATTTGTTTTTTTTTTGATTAGTCCCATTTTATCTGTTTTTTTATTTTTTTCTTCTCCATTTTTGTCTTCTTTTTATTTTTTTTTTATTTTTTTTTTTTTTTGGACGTATATTTTTTATCTACAGGTTTGGAAATTATGCAGTCTATGTCC
>NW_007870447.1:0-589 GCF_000696425.1 Galeopterus variegatus
ACACACACACACACACGTGCACATGGCAGCCTTTCTGTGGGTTAAGTCATCCTGGAGAGGCATGTTATATGCACAGAGCAGAAAGATGCATGTGTGGTTACATTTGCATGGGGTGAACTCCAGAAATAGTTGCTGGGGAAAAGGTGTTTGATGTCAGGACATTTTGAATTGTGAATCATTATTCTCTCCCCTTTGGTGTCCACCCCCTGGGAACCTTGTCCTCCTCAGTAGTTCCTCCACATGCACAAACAGAAGAAAAATGTCTCTATTTGGGACCCTTTGTTCCTCCAGAAGAAGCATTCCTTGGTGCTGGGGTTGCTGCCAGAAGCCTTTGTTCCTATGGTGGCCCCAGGCCAGTGGCTATGAATTTATGCATCTACTATAACCCCCTGTGGTAAAGGCCTTTTTACTGAAGCTGAAGGAAGTGGGAACTGGGAGGCAGGCTGTGGTCTAACATCGCTTCCGATCTTGTGATTCGTGTGGGTTCCTTTGCTCTAGGACCCACCAGTTGTGGGTCATGGGGCAGTTGTGGATGCCAGGACTTTCCTGGGACTGAGAGAGCCCTGGGAAGGAGTAGTCTGTTTTCTGG
>NW_007870448.1:0-589 GCF_000696425.1 Galeopterus variegatus
CAACACTGAGGGTTGCGATCCGTTGCCGGACACGGAAAAAAAGACAAAAAAAGACAAAAAACAAAAAAAAAAGAAAATTAAGTCCTATTTGACACCTATAATTTTACTGTGCCCACTTGTACATACACCAGAACCTCTGGGGGCACAGCTCGTGGGACCCTGCTCTGCATTCCTACCCAGCTGCTGTCTGGGAGAGGTAAAGAAGCAGCTCAGTTGCTAGTAACAGATTGAGAATTCAAAGGCTTACCTAATACAGGATTTATTTTTCTCTCACATGAACAAAGTCTGGAGATAGGCAATCTAGGGCTAGCATGTTGGGCCGGCCCCGTGGCTCACTCGGGAGAGTGCGGCGCTGGCAGCGCGGCAGCGCTCCCACCGCGGGTTCGGATCCCATATAGGGATGGCAGCTGCGCTCACGGGCTGAGCAGCGGTGCTGGGCGACACCAGGCCAAGGCTGTGATCCCCTTACCGGTCACAAAAAAGAAAAAAAAAATGGCTAGCATGGCACCTCCACAATGTTATCTGGGGTCTTTCTTTTCTGCTTTGCATAGTGCGTAACATCTACCCCCAAAGTAGCCTCATGGACCAA
>NW_007870449.1:0-589 GCF_000696425.1 Galeopterus variegatus
TGCAAGACTCTGAACCAAAACTGGCCCCCAAATTAGGAGGCCTGTTGGAAGCTCTTGTAAGCCCTTGGTTTTCTGTCCAATAAACGAAATCACTGAAACGAATCATTTTCACGGTCTCTTCTAGCTCTGAAGGGAGACAATCACTTTTTAAATACAAAATTAGTACATGCTCATTGTAATAAATAAAATAAGAGAGTAAAGTGGGGATAAAGTAAAAAGCGAAAGCTCTCCTGCCCACCCCCTAGATCCCCAAATATAAAATTTTAAAGGGGAAGTCTCAGGACTTGAAAATTGTCTGATGGTGGCAGCGTGTAGCCCTGTTAGGTTTTTAAGCAGTGTTCTGCTGGGTGCTTTGCCACAGGACACAGCCATTTGCAGAGAAGGGACGTGTGCTTTGTTCTCCGTCTCTCCCTTGCAGTGTGCTGCCATGTTGACCACAGAGGTCCGTTGTCTAACACCCTTCTTTGATAGTCTTTTTTTCTTCTTTATGTGTCTGAAAATCAGCTCTGTCTCCTCTCTTTCTTTTCTAATCTTTCTCCTCCTCTTCCCCTTCCTCCTTCTCATCTTCCTCTCCTTTCTCCTCTTTTTT
>NW_007870450.1:0-589 GCF_000696425.1 Galeopterus variegatus
GCTTGGGAAGCGCGGCGGCGCTCCCGCCGAGGGTTCGGATCCCACATACAGACCGGTTCCGTTGCTGGTCCCGGTCCGGTATGGGGGCGACACTGAGGGTTGCGATACGTTGCCGGACACGGAAAAAGGAAAAAAAAAAGAAAAAAAGAAAATAGAAAGCTGTCTTCCTGGGATTAAATGTTGTTTACAGACTCTCATGAACTCTTAATTTACAGCTAATGAAACTCTGAATTTCCTTACTAAACAACATGTGCTGGGATGAGTCACAGCTCATGACAGAACTTAGTTATATCTCAGTAACTTAAGTTAATTGAGTCAAATAACACATCACAGGACCTGAATGTAAAAAATGTCAGATTCTGCCTTTGCTGTCTCTTTTTAGTTACTAAATCATACTAATCACCATTACTGTCCAAATTAACATATGTATTTTCTGGAGTATTTATCTTATCCCCAGGATTTAGTTCAATGATTCTATTTGCACTTTTATTCATGCCCCAGAAATAGTCATGTTCCGTTTTGAACCCCCTGGATGTGAAATATGTCTCTCTCCAACTCTGCCTTGTTCTGGTGTCTGCCTATTCCCAGT
>NW_007870450.1:6063-6437 GCF_000696425.1 Galeopterus variegatus
GATCACAGTGCAAGTCAATGAAAAAATAGACAAAAAAGTAAGAGAAAAAAATCAATGCAACAGAAAGTTGTTTTTCTGTGAAGGTCAGTGAAATTTATAAACTGGCAAAACTATTGAAGAAATGAGGGAGAGGAGAGAGAAAATGCAAATTTCAATACCAGAAATAAGAATGATGACATCATTTCAGATTTTTCAGATATTAAAGTATAATATAAGAATATCATTAACCACTTTATGCTAAAAAATTCAACTTAATAAAAAATGGTCAAATCTTTGAGAGACAGAAGCCATCAAAGTCTATTGAAGAAAGCAAAAATGACATGAATGTATTTATATAAATTATTTATTTTTAAAAATTTATCACACAGAAAACT
>NW_007870451.1:0-589 GCF_000696425.1 Galeopterus variegatus
CCCAATTACCAAGTGAATTTAGGATGAGCTATGTGTGACAAATGGTGCTGTCAAGTCATCTTACTTGAAGAATATTGTTTATTTTGAGAACATTTATGTAATGTGTCATATCTGATTGGCTATATAAAAAGTAGGATTTCTTTTTATCTTTGCAATCTTTGCTGATTGCCTGTGACATACATCATATTCTGGTTTAATGCTTATTCAGTAATAAAATTGTTTTCTATTTCTTCTACTTTTTAATAAAGATTTCCTGAATTAGGAGATTTTGGTTTTAATTATATTTCCCCAGCAAGAGAAAACATGTCTTCAAAGAACCAGAAGTCTTTAGAAAACTTGAGTCTTGAACATAGTCAGAAAATGAGAAATATGAGCGTAATAAAGTCAAAATTTGAAAGGATGTATGTGACTCACTTGTAAGATGTATGAAAATAATCTAAGTGGTTCATTTTCAGAAATAATTCAGGCCCAGCCCAAAAGTTGTCTGACTGGTCCAACCCATTCCTGGGGGGTCGCTGAATGGATAAGGTTGTCCTTGAGATGGTAATGAGTTACCAGCCCTTTATTGTTCTCTTCATTTCCTAATGTT
>NW_007870452.1:0-589 GCF_000696425.1 Galeopterus variegatus
TCTCTTCCTGCTAGTTTGTGTTTTCAGTTATGTTTTTACTACCAGGAAGCTAAGTGAGTCTATCTATTAGAATTTTCAAATCATTCTCTGAAAACTTGTTTGATTCCCAGTTTTTGATAGTTTAGATTTTAGGGCAATTAAAAAATGTATATTAAGATAAATATTTTTCCTGAATAGTAATATGTATAAATTCTTCTAATTGGGTGGAATTATGCATATGATTTTTAAAGAATTTATTATATATTTTGGTAGCTTCTGTACTTTTAACTCTTGGGAGAATTTTTAATTGACTATCATAGATATTTTTACCTACCTGAATTTTCCATTTGCCTCCTTTAAAACTGGAGTTCAAAACTGATTATTTCATGAAACTCTCCTTGCTAAGGAACACTAAATTTTGCCTTTTGACACAAATTAATTATCCATTAAGTACATGCTGGAAATATCACCAGCTCTAGCTTGTTCAAATCCTGAAGTAGTCCCTACATTATGTGAGCTCTGTGTGTGTGTGCGTGTGTATGTGTGTGTGAGAGTGTGTGAGTGTGTGTGTGTGTGTGTGTGTGTGTGTGTGTGTGTGTGTGTGTGTGTG
>NW_007870453.1:0-589 GCF_000696425.1 Galeopterus variegatus
ATTCTAAGGCTCTCTTCTCAGTTGTTTCTAATTTTTCTGCATGATTTTTTATGGAGCCCCATAGCCTCTGTGTCTCTCACCTGAACTGGATCTTCTGCCAACAATCAGCTTCCCCGATCACCACCACTGCTTTCCAGGTAAGGCACATAAGCTCTGATATCACTTCCAGGAATCACAGCAATTTCAAAAGGCTAATGAAGTGTTAAGCACCTAGAAGTGGAAGAAAAGGGGGGAATTTAATAAAAAAAAATGTAAAAAGGATGTTTAAGAAACAGGCTCCCAGATCCAGGCCATGGAACAACCCCTACCTCAATAGAGGATTAAAAGGTTTTTGTCTTATGAAGGTAAAGCAAAGAGTACCTGAACTAAAATCTAGTAGGTACAATTGATGGTGTATGTACCATTCACAAAATAGGGAGAATAGGTGAAACTAAGATGTTTCCCCTAGCCTTGCCTCACTTAGCTTAAAGGGCCCTGGTAGACAGACAATCACCCCCAGGAAGAAGACTAGAATATTCTTGGGGGGTAGGGGGGAAGTGTTTACCAATGCAAGTGCAAAATGTTATACATGCTGTCATCAGGTGTTCCT
>NW_007870454.1:0-589 GCF_000696425.1 Galeopterus variegatus
CTCTTTGAAACCACAGCAGGGAACCAGAGTAACGCAGGGACCGCTTAAGGCATGGAACAGATCGGCCAGACAGTGGTGCTGGTGGGAGCCGGGCTTCCATAGATGGCAATGTTGTGCAACCGCTCCCTATTCAAAGTCCTATTGGAAGAAAAAGGAAGCAGAGGTTGGAGAATGTTAGCCAGGCACCTCTTTAGAAACCACTGGACAGGATGGAAAGGAAACAGGATCACAAGTGCCCAAGGGGTGACAGAAAAATCTATTTTCTACCACAATCCCTCCGAGGCAAAGTGCAGCTTTCATCGTCCAAAGAAAACCCTAATGGCTGTGGCTGTCACCTTCCTGGACAGATGATAGAACTGCTGGCACATTTTGTCCCTTTGATTAGAGACAGGATCAATGGGAAAGGCCGTGAGGGCTGCATACACCAACCTGGAGATCACACCTCCTGTCCCCCTGGTCCCCACTTGGCCTGTCTCTGCTAAGTAGTGGTGCTCAATCTCATGCCAGGTGGCCTTCCAGGTACCAGGAGGACTTCTGCCCACTGGGATCCCCTGGCTATACCTGCCTGTGTCTCCCCACCCTCTTGCCT
>NW_007870455.1:0-589 GCF_000696425.1 Galeopterus variegatus
ATTAATAATGTTACACCTTTGATCATCAAGTTGTCTTGTACACATAGGTATATTTTTAGGCTCTCTCTACTGTGACACCTCTTCTATTTGTTGATCTTTTCATCAGTAAGACACTTTTAATTCATAAAAAAACACCGAAGTATTGATTTATGATAGGGCAAGTCCTGATGTTTTTTTCTTCAGAAGTCCCTTGACCATCTTTAGCCCTTACTCTTCAATATAAATTTTAGAATTAACTTTTCAAAATTAACAAAAGCAAACCAAAATATATTTGAACTTTTCTATGAATTAAAATAAATTTGTATATTATTATGAGAAGAATGAACATTTTTATGACACCGAATCATCTCTGACTCCCTAAATATGGTACCTATATATCTCTCAAGTTTCTTTCATCTCCTCCAATAATATCTTGTAATTTTCATCATAAATATCTTATACAATTTTTAGTTTTACCCCATGTCTGTTATAGCTTTTGGTTCCAATGAGTAATGGAATCTTGTTTTCTTTATATTTTGCAATTGTTTATTGCAGGTACATAGAAAAACTATTGGTGTATTCATGTTGATATTATATATAGCAATCTGTT
>NW_007870456.1:0-589 GCF_000696425.1 Galeopterus variegatus
TAAATTTTTATCTAGTTTGAGCTTTTCTTTGTTGAAACTCACAGAAGATAGCCCTCTTGCTCAGCTTCTCAGGGCCTCTGAGAGAACTGCCTCATTCCTGAGACAATGGTTCCCAATGGATCACCTCGATAGCTGTAAACACTGTACTGTGACAAAATTTCCCAAAAGTTTACCGACTCCATCCTTTATTTCACCTGTGTTCACCATATATCATCCTAACCGCATCTATTAGGAGGGATAACTGATAGAATAGTGATGAAATAAAGATGCTTAGAAGAATATACAATTCCTTTCAAATGAAGAAAACATGTAGAATGGGAAGCATGAAGTATACTTCATGTCTGTTTTTATTTATTGCCTATCTGTAATGTTTTATACATAAAAAGGAGTGTGTAAAATCGACACAGTTTAAAGAATAAAAATTTAATTGATGTATGTGTATACAAGTTAAGATTAGAGCATCACTCCATGCCCTCATTAACCTTCATTCACGTCACACACCTTCTAATCCCTCAAAAGTCACAGGACAGTGGAACAATGTCTGCTTATCAGCTTTTCTAACTGAAAATTTAGGACTTGTCTTTTTTTT
>NW_007870457.1:0-589 GCF_000696425.1 Galeopterus variegatus
ATAGTGTCCAGAGTGCCAAGATCTGGGCTTGACAAGAATTTTTTCTTTCTAATTTGAATCATAGCCTTGTCGTAGTTCATGGTTTATAATCTCATGGGTAATGCAAAAGGTTCTAGCTTTTTTTTCCTTGTATTTGTGTATTGGTAGCTTTGGGATAAGTTTATACATTAATGGGTGAATATTGACTTTCTTTAATTCAACAATTCAATGCATTTATTTCTTTAATTCAATTCAATTTTGTAATCTCCAGAATTATAAACTTTTTACATTTGTAGGGTTTTATTTTCCAATACAGCTTTTTAGATCTTCTTGATTTTTGTTTTGTTTTTTTTGTTTTTTAATTGAAACATAATAGATTGTACATATCCGGGGGGCATAGCATTCAATATCAATACCTGTCTACAATGTGTGATGCTCAAATCAGGATAAATAGTATATTCAACATTACACAATGTTATTGTTTTTGTGGCCCTTTACCAATTTCTTGCTAATCCACCCACCCTCTCCCCCTTTCCCACCTCTAATAGCCTCGGTTCTGTTTTCTTCTAGATCTTTCTATATGATTGATGGTGCATATGATTGTGGAAAC
>NW_007870458.1:0-589 GCF_000696425.1 Galeopterus variegatus
CACCTCGCTCAGCCAGTGAGCGGAACCGGTCTGTATGTGGGATCCGAACCCTCAGTGGGAGGGCCGCCGAGCTCCCAAGCGGCGCACTGTAGCAGTGCGCCACCTGGCCGGCCCCGATAGATTACATTTTCTAAGAAAATGATATTGAATGATAAACAGATATATTATGATGGATACAATGGCCTTTAACGGTGAAAAAAATTTAATAGGCATCTCTTCAAACCACTGCGTGATACATAGTAGATATTTATTAAATGTCACTGCATGAATTTTATTGTTATTGAAGGAGGAACTCTTTATTCACTTATCTTTTAAAAAAATTTTGAAACATATGAATTGTACATATTTATGGAATACAGAATTATATTTCAATACATGTGTACAATATGTGATGATCTATTCAAGATAATTAGCATATTCATCACTGCAAAACCTAATCATGTCTCTCTGATGTGCACATTTGATCTCCTCTCTTCTAGTCATTTGGTAAGAAGTAGGAAATCATTGTTAGGTATAGATTTCTGTGTTGACTGTACACCAGTAGGACTTATTTTTCCTATGTAGCTGAAATTTTCTGTCCATTTTGTCT
>NW_007870459.1:0-589 GCF_000696425.1 Galeopterus variegatus
GAAAACATTCCTATCAAAAATGCCCAGCATCTATTTAGTGATTCCCAGAACACTGTATGTACCATAGTGTGGCATCCTGTTGACATAGCCCATCGCAGAGCTACTAATCCTGTTTGTGACACCAATTGTAAAGCTACACGACCACACCTGTTGTCGGGCTCTTTTACCTGCTGGTAATCCTGCCCCAACTAGGCCAATTGTGAGCTACGGCTGGGTCTGGAGTTCCCAGACCCCTCAAGCCCGTTCACAGACTGGGTCACAAACCCTTCATACACCAGGCTGGGTCACCAGACCCCTCACACGCAGGTCTATGAGCTAGGTAACCAGCAAACAGGTCCTTGGAAGCTGTAGGTTCGCAAGCGTGGCTGAATGTGCTGCGGCCACCGAGGCAGCAAACTCCAGCCAAACCGCAGCTCTGCACAGGCGCACTAACTCCACTCACACACAACCAATTCACAGTAAGTACTCGACAAGATTCTGAACATCTGAGGGGCCCTGACCATTTTCCTATATTTTCCCAACACATATTTTACAGTTGTGTGTATGTTTGCATGTGTGTCTGGGTGCATGTGTGTTTGTGGACATGTCT
>NW_007870460.1:0-589 GCF_000696425.1 Galeopterus variegatus
GCTCATAAATGCTTCAGTCCAAAAGTGACACCTGTCACTTCCACTGACAGCCCATTGGCCAGAACTAGTCACATGTTCCGCTTAACTACAAGGGAGATAGAAAAAACGGAACAGCCTGTGGATATGCAGTGAAGAGTAAATGTTTCCACAACAATGACTTCTATAAAAAAAATTTTCTCTCCCAATCTTCCTCCTACATCTTCTACTCTTCCTTCAAGAGCAACTCTTTTCCTGTTTACTTTACAAATATTAGCATTTCTTAGAATTCTATCCTCTATCCTCTTGTATTCTTCTCTGTACTCTCCCTATGAGATTATATCCACATTCACATCTTCAAAGACCATCTGTAGGTTTATTACTTCCAACCCACAGTGTCCATGTTAGAGATCTAGATCTATAATGATCATAATCTGTTTAGTAGTAGCTTTCTAGATATCTCTTCTAAATGTTCTGTAGGCTGTCAAAACTCATGAAACCAAAAATCTCCCTCTGCCCTCTCAAAACAAACCTATTCTTCACACAGTATTGCCTACATCTGGATCCAAGCAGTCACCAAAGTCAGAAACCAGGAAGTTATCATTGATACTTT
>NW_007870461.1:0-589 GCF_000696425.1 Galeopterus variegatus
TATTGTACGCAAGTATTGACAGCCAACTCTGTATCCCACAAATATGTATAATCAATTATGTTTCAATGAAAAAGTTTGTTTTTATAATTTAATCTTTTTGTTTCTCTGCTTGAGCATCATTACATTTGTTGATATAATAGTAAGAAAAAGAAATCTTTTGGTTTGCCAACTCTAGATAATGTGACTCAATTTTTTAAAAAACTTGGAGTGACTCCAGGAAATAGGAGAACAAAGCCCAGGTAGCCATTCTTGGTTGGAAAATGTTCCCAGCAAAGCATATGAGCAATAGCCTTAAACAGATCTCCTAAAACTCTAACTCAGCTATTTCTGGGGCCTGACAGACCAGAGACTGAAGAAGGTTTACAACCTCAAAACAAAGATCTGAAGCTCCAATTTTAGCAAACACTTAAATGAGAATAGTGCTTTCATTATGGACCAGTTGTATACGTATACTTTAAAAAAATAAGACAGACATGCACTCACAAATGAATTCTTATTACAGAAAAGAAATCCATAAGAAAAACTGCTTTACAGAAGTCACAGATGAGATGCAAAGCAAGAGATTTTAAGTCTTTGAAAATGCATGGTT
>NW_007870462.1:0-589 GCF_000696425.1 Galeopterus variegatus
GTTCTTTTAATCTCCACTCTCTCATCCTTTTTATCTCCCTCTTGTGTATGAGAGGTTTCTACCAGTTCTCAAATAATTCTTTGAAAATCTACATCCTGGCCTGGCACCTCTTTTTAGAATTCCATAACTATTGTTATGTGGATGTTCCAGTTAAAACTTTCTATTTAGTATTCCATTACAGAATGAGAAATAAGTGTTGTTCTGTCTCAAATAGAGGAGCCAGTGACACACACACACACACACACACACACACACACAAGGGAAGTGAGTCTCTCGATTCTATACCAAGTGCTGGGAATTCACAAATAGGAATCCTGAACCATCTCCTCATCAGCGGCTGCCCAGGGAAGAAAAGAGAATCAGTGTTCCCAGTGGGGAGGGGTTATGAGGAAGACAGAATAAACATGTCCCCAACCACAACACAGCAGTGTCATTGTATCACTCTGCTTCTGGCACAGAGAGACTCAAATGCAGCCTACGGTATTCAAAATGAATGCAGCAACCTGTGCCCTGGCTCCTCTGCAGAGCCCTCGGGAGGAATTTCAGAGCAGCACACGTGCCTTCAGCTTTTCATAGGCAAGGAGCAGAA
>NW_007870463.1:0-589 GCF_000696425.1 Galeopterus variegatus
ATCTGGTCTCATTCAGTATTTTCAGGGGACTCATATACCAGTCATTGTCTGCTCTATGGGCCAAATGATTTTGTCCTAGACTTTCTATGTTCTCCAAACCCACTGAACCGCCCCCGCCTCCAATAATCGTTTAGTCATACACTTCCGCATTTCCTTTTGCTGTGAAGATGGATATACAAGCTCTGTACCCCTCTATACAATTGGGAAATTATTCTCTTGTGATTCCCTCATGCATTTCTCTCTCCCAGGACTTAAAATAATAATCATCATCATCATCATCATAACAACAACAACAACAATAATTGTTATTCCTTTTCTTTATATTACTCTGTTTATTAGTTGATTTTTCAAAAAACCTTCAAAGGGCTGAAGAGAAAGTTTTAACCTAAATACCAATATTTCAACAAATTTGACATCACAGACTCTGATGCTAAAATAGAATGTTTTTATACATGCCACAAGATTGACGTAATTTTAAAATGCCATCACTTGTAAGATGCATTGCTATTTTAAAGAAAATAAATGTGAAAAAACTGTGCCTGTAATAGTGATAAGCTAGAGTAATACACAGGCAAAAGTAAGTCTGGAA
>NW_007870464.1:0-589 GCF_000696425.1 Galeopterus variegatus
CCCAGGCCTTAGGACAGCAGCCCCCACCTAAAGGGGCCAGGGGATGGCCGGGCCAGCCCTGCTGCGGCCCCTTTTAGAATCAGAAGAGGCCTTTCTGAGAACCCTGCTTAACCCTGACGGTGAGGAGTGTCCGATCTTGCAGTGGCGGAGGCTGTCAACCGAGCCTCCACGACAAAGTAACCTTTGCCCCGGACACCCGCCAACTCCCCGCCTGGAGACTCATCTCTGATCACGACCTGTCACCTCCCCAGAGATGTTCCACTTTCCAAGCAGGTGAAAAACAAATCTGATGAAAAAGAGAAGACTGGACTCTTCACAGAGTCCCCTTGTAAAGCGAGACTGCTGGGGGCACCTGCAGGTGCGAGAAGGAGCAAGGTCCCTGCGTCCGTGTCCGAAGGCTGCGTGGGCAGCCGGGCAGCCACTGCACCCAGGACCCCAGCGCCACCTGGTTGTCCTTGACCATGGCTCAGCTGTGCTCCAACAGGAAGCAGCGTCCCCTTGGCTGCAGCCCTGGGCTGGCTCTTGCTTGCTGGGTTCACCTTGGTGACCAGGGGGCACACCGTGACCGTCCCCCTCCCCACTGTGATGG
>NW_007870465.1:0-589 GCF_000696425.1 Galeopterus variegatus
CAACAACAACAAAATTCTGGAACTAGTAAAGAATTATAGAACGGTTGCAGGACTTAAGGTCAATATGCAGAAGCCAATTACTTTTCTATACACTAGCAATGAACAATTCGAATTTGAATTTAAAACATATTACTGCTTACATTAGCACTCCAAAAATTAAATACTTAGGAATAAATCTAACAAAATATATATGGGATTTGTGTGAAGAAAACTACAAAATTCTGATGAAAGAAATCAAAGAACAATTAAATACATGGAGGTATATCCCATGTTTATGGATAGGAAGATTTAATATTGTCAAGATGTCAGTTCTTCCCCACTTGGTCTATAGATTTAATATAATTACAATCAAAATACCAGCAAGTTATTTTGTGGATATTGACAAACTGATTCTAAAGTTTAGGACCAGAGATGCAGAGATGGTGCATTTGGGTTTTTCATAGATTGATCTGTTCTTCCTTCACACCACTTACTCTCTGTTTCATGCCCCACTAACAGAGATCACCAAAAGGGCACTGTGAATCAGGACTTGTCTGCTATATGTCTTTATGATAATAAGGTGAATTTCAAGTTGTTTCTGATAGAATTT
>NW_007870466.1:0-589 GCF_000696425.1 Galeopterus variegatus
GTTACACTATATGGGAAAACACAAATATTATTATCTGTATTTATTTACAGATTCATTGGATACATTTTTAGTGAGTTCCTGCTATGTTCAAAGCAACGATTAAGGCTTTGGCAAACATTAAAAATAATCGTTCAGAGACTGCTCTTAAACTGCACAGAGTCAAATAGTATTTCTAATACATAAGTATCAATAACCATAGTGCAAAGCAGAGAAACAATAGTCACAAGACATACAGGACCAATTACTACATTGTTAGAAAAGTCAAAGATTTTTGCACATCAAAGGCAGTTCTTGAGCTGGGGAGACTGTTCTATAGATAGAACAGGAAAGCAGAATATTGCATTAAGGAAAATGACACAAGTATATATGGGGAACAGCGATTTAATTTATGCTCAAGTACGGAACATGGGTACGTAGTCGGTGGGGGAGCAGAAAAGGTAGGACTTCAACAGGGTTTTGAATTGCATGAATAACGAGTTAATGATCTCTATTACTTGGAAAGCAGAGACATTACAGGCATTTAGTTTTGGGGCAAGGGAATAATGTCACTAAAGGAATGCTATAAACTCTTAGTAAAGATAAAATCACA
>NW_007870467.1:0-589 GCF_000696425.1 Galeopterus variegatus
CTCTAATGTATTCCCTGTGACAATTCTGTCTTGGATCAATACAAACTGATCTGTTACTTCCTTTTTAGGTTTTCATAATCTTATTTTTTAAAAATTTCATGGTAGTTTCCACATACATTTTTTTTTTCATGCAGGGGATTTTGGGTTGAAATTGTGACTTTTGATCTGTAATAAAGTTGTGGGAAATTACAATGTCATTGGAAAGCATTAGCGGGCAAGTATAATCTCAGTAGATTTCACTCATTATTTAATAGGTGGTGATGGTACTTCATGTTAATATTAATTTAAAATTTTCATCTACAAAGAATTCAGTATATTCATGTGTTTATCAATTTATTTGACCACCTTTTTATATATCTATTGGACACTTGTATGTCTTCTTTGGGAAAAAAAGTCTATTTCCGTCCTATACCAATGTTTTAATTGGGTTATTGTTTTTTGCTATTGAGTTGTGTGAATTCTCTATGTATATTATATATTGCCCCTTATCATGGTTTGCCAATATTTTCTACCATTCCATAAGCTGCGTCTTCTTTCAATTGATGGCTTCTTTTGCTGCACAGAAGCTTTTTAGCTTTATGTACTTGTT
>NW_007870468.1:0-589 GCF_000696425.1 Galeopterus variegatus
CTGTATTTTATGTTTCATTTTATATCTTACTTTTCTGAATTAGGGTATGTGATGCATAGGATAATGGTTAATGCATTGAAATATGTAATACCAAAGAAAATAGGTTTTAAAAAAAATTTGTCTATGATGTTGTGATGCAAAAATTGAGGGTTAGTATGGAGTGAGGTGAAGTAGGAAAAGTAGATTGGGATAGATTGTGCAGAATTCTTAAACCTATGTAAGATTTTGGTCTTTATTGATAACAAGGGGATAACAGTGCAGAGTTCTAAGAAGAGTATTATAATCACATTTGCATTTCTTAAAAGATTTCTCTGTCTCCAGTTGGGCAAATGGATTGCATGGTTATGACAAGAAGAAGGAAGGGCAGATAGGAAGCTCTGATAGGGAGAAAATGGTAGCTTCAACTAGGTTGTAGTAATAGAAGAGAGAAGTAGACACATTCTACAAATTTAGGAAGTCAAATTGACAGGACTTTGTGAGGAATTAGAGAAGGGGGATGAGGAATGGAGAGAAATTGATGATTATAATAATATTGTATATTAACATGGCAATTTTTTATTCACAAAACACTTTTTTATTTATTTTACTC
>NW_007870469.1:0-589 GCF_000696425.1 Galeopterus variegatus
TATTCTACTACAATCTATTCCATACATAACAGTCAGAATGTTATTTTAAACATAGAAATTGGCCCTTCTCTTTCTTCTGAACATCTTATGATGGCTTCTTATTGCATTTAAAATAGAAGCCAAACTTCTAATGTTGGTCTAAAAGACTCTGCATGGCCCCTGCCAGCTTCTCCAAATTGATCTCTCGTACCCTCACTGGGCCCCAACTATTCTAGACTTCTTTCTGCTCCTTATTCTTGCCGTATTCATGCCTAACTTGGGGCTTTTTACTCATTATTTTCACTGCCTGTAATATTTTTCTTCCATGTTTTTACTTATCAAGTTCTTTCTTGTCATTCAACTGTGACCTTCTCCTTGATTACTTGAATTAAATTAGGTATCACCTGCACTGCACTTTCTTCTTTATTATAGTCTCCCATTTTGTGCTGTTCATGGAACTTAAGTCAGTCCAAAATTATCTTTCTTATTGATCTGTTTACTTATCTGTTTTTTCTTTTTTTTTCTACTTCTTCCTCCAGCAAACACACACACACACACACACACACACACACACACACACACACACACACTCATGCAACCAGGAAGAATT
>NW_007870470.1:0-589 GCF_000696425.1 Galeopterus variegatus
GCATGTGAGGAATTCAAAACCACGTGGTATATAGAAGCATGACCAGGTTGGCTCTTCTCAAAGCCCAAATGTCAATCTGTACTAAAATCTGTAGTAATATCGAGAAATGTCTATTCAGCTCATTTGCCCATTTTTAAATTGCATTATTTGTTCTTTTCACTATTGAGTTGTTTGAGTTCCTTCAAAATATCACATTGCACTCCAAAATTTACACAATTATCATGAATCAATTAAAAAAAATAAATTTTAGAAAATCCGTAGTAAAATTGGCTAAAATATGGATATGGATATAGATACAAAAGTAGAAAGTAGAAACAAATTTTTAAAATATTTTAAATTATTATCCTCATTACTATAACTTTCCATATTGAAATAGTTGACTCACAATAAGTTGCAGAAATAGGACAAAGAGTTCCCTGAGACCCTCTCCTAGCTTCCTCTGATGATAATACCATATATATATATATATATATATGTAGTGCCTTATAGACACAGGTTTTAAAATCACTTCTGAATATTATTCCCCTATTCTTTGTGAGAAATTTCTTTGTGGTTAAGAGCCTCCCATTTGTTTTGTCACTGCCTTCAA
>NW_007870471.1:0-589 GCF_000696425.1 Galeopterus variegatus
CTCTGACCTAAACACATGGTCAGGGAGGATACTGTGTTTGTGGCTGGTGGTGGGCCAAGAAGTTTACAGTGCTGCAGGTAACAACTCTTGAATGAGCCCTGGTAACCTTAGTGACAGAATTGATAGCAGAGAGCTATCAGCAATCAAGGTTAAGTTCTTTTTCCTGTGCATATTGATGTGTAGAGATATAGATTGCTAGATATATAGCTATACGATAACATTGTACATTATACCTGGAAGAATGGGTTGTGTATGCCCCTCTGCACAATAGAATCCTTGACAATAATCTAGTAAGTCAGATTTTCTGATGGTAGGTCCTTATTACTCTGATGGTGGGGGGAATTATCTGGGACTCAGATAATTCTAAGTACAGCCAGGTTTGTAAACCAGGTATCTAGGACAAACATTCTTAGACATTAGTGTACTCACCTAGGGGCACTTGTTGAAGTATCAGTTCAACTTTGCCACAATGCAGATTCAAAACCCCAAAGACTATAATGTAATAAATCTGGGGTGGACCCAGGAATCGGCATGTTTAACACGCACACAGGAAGTGATCTGAGGACCACACCTGGAAAGCTCCATTGCA
>NW_007870472.1:0-589 GCF_000696425.1 Galeopterus variegatus
TTTTATCTTTTAATTCTATTTTTTTTCCAAACTTTTTTCAGGGCCCTCATATTTTATCACATGCTAAGCCAAGTTTGCAAAGTGGTTGAGAGTTTGGCTCTGGAATTTTGGTTCAAATTTCAGCTTCTAACATACAAATGTCCAAGTACCTGAAAAAATGCTCAACATCACTAATCATCAGGGAAATGTAAATTAAAACCGCATTGAGATATCACCTCACCCCAAGTAGACTGGCTGTAATAAAAAAAGATGGGGAATAGCAAATGCTGGTGAGGATGCAGAGAAAGGGGAACACTCCTACACTGTTGGCGGGACTGTAAATTAGCACAGCCACTATGGAAAACGGTACGGAGGTTTCTCAAACAAGTACAGATAAAGCTACCGCATGATCCAGCAATCCCTCTTCTGCATAAATGCCCAAAGAAATGGAAATAATCATGTCAAAGGGATGGATATATGCATTCTCATGTTCATCACATCTCTATTTATAATAACCAAGATATAGAACCAACCTAAATGTCCATCGATGGATGATCAGTAAGGAAAATGTGTTATGTATACACAGTGGAATACTAATCAGCCATAAAAA
>NW_007870473.1:0-589 GCF_000696425.1 Galeopterus variegatus
CACAAAGTCAGATTATATACCTGGGCTCTCCTAAAACCTGACATAGACTGCTCTTTGGCCAGGGCTGGCTACGACAGGTTTTATGAAAGTAAACATTTTAGTGCCTTCTATGTATTATGCATCTAGAGATAAAAAGATAAAAAGACACTGACAAAGAATTGTGTGATTTTAATTCATTTCACATGCTTAAATTGGAGCAATTACAAAGCTTTTTAAGTGATGTTTTTTCATCTTTTACAATAGCTGTGAACATGCCTTATTGGTGTGACCATTTACTTATAACACAGAGAGGTTTTGATACTGTGGGTCTTTGGTAATGGTGATCTGATTAGCTCGTAATGAAGGTACAAGTTATCTTGAATTCATGAGTTTATGGGATGAGATAGAGAAGTGTGTCATTCATTATTGGTAATGGAAAACAACCTGGAATCATGACTTTTGGTGGTGGGCCAGTATTATATAGTACCAGCAGATTTACTGAATTATGCTTTAATAATTTATTCTTTCAATAAACATTTATTAAACACTGACTAAACTGCTACTTGCTAAACTTGAGGAGGATAAAAAGATGAGTGTTGCCTTGAGGAAT
>NW_007870474.1:0-589 GCF_000696425.1 Galeopterus variegatus
GCAGTGAACCAGACAAATACAAAACAAAAACACAATGCCTTTTTAGGGTATATATTCTACATGAAGGAGACAGAAAATAAGCACAAGTAAAGCATCATGTGCCACATTATGTTAAATTGGAGAAAAAGTATAAGGGGTGATGGGGAGTAGGGCAGGGTCAATACATATTCAATATAAATTGGAGCACATCTGGAAAGAAACTGATAAAGGAAACCAAAGCTAAGCATAATAAAAACAGCATAAAAATATAAATGCTCTATTTTTTTTTCTGGGAAAAATATAATTTCAGTAAGACTGAGAAATATGGTACAATAGTAGCTCTCAATGCATTTCCTTCCAATCCACCAAAAATAAGGAATGACGTTTATGGTGTGACCTGTCCTTTCCTTCTCTCCCTAGTATACTGGAATGAAGACGAGACAGGTGAGTACTATATTACAGTGGATAACTATATTTATTAAAGAAAATCTTTCCCAAACTTTGAAACTATTTTTAGCAATATATAATTTAACAGTACATTTCTCAAGCGATTAAAAATAACTGTAGCTGGCAATATTTCAAGAACAGTCTGTCTAGCTGCGCTTTAAGG
>NW_007870475.1:0-589 GCF_000696425.1 Galeopterus variegatus
ACGAAAAAAGACAAAAAGGAAAAAAAAAAAAAAAAAGAAAAGCACCCCCTCAATCTTTGCACCAAAGAATCTTCTTCTGGCAGTAACTGAGGGAGTGAGGACCTACCTGGTTTTCTCTTGATTGGTGTAAATTTTTACCCGGTTGGCAGTAAAGAAGAATCTGAAATTTAGAAGAAGACAGACCATATTTTCAGGAAAAATAATCAGAAAAAAATAGTTTATGTTAAATAATGGCACTTTGAAAATATAGTTAACTCATTTTACACTTAATATTGTCACCCCCATTATACGGGTGGTAAATTAAACCCTCAATTAGAGCTGGACAAGACCTTAAAATCACCCTGTTCGAGTAACACACAGTGTTGTCAAGATGCTAGCAAAAATTTTATTTTGTTAATAGCAGTTCATTGCAATAAACAACTTGAAACTATCTCAACTATACTGATGGGAACTGAGCAAGTCTTATTCACCAAACGGGTGATAACAGATTAGTTAAGGGGCCAATTTGTTCCTTGCAGCTTAAAATAAGACAACTCTGATTTAGTCTAAGCAACAAGAAGAACATTTCTCATGAGCTGAGGGTTGAGTT
>NW_007870476.1:0-589 GCF_000696425.1 Galeopterus variegatus
CAAAATGGGTTTACCAACAGGAATTTTAGAATTATATTCATGAAATTCCTAAGAACTAAAACAGATAAGCAACCCACCAAAGTTAATGTTCTCCAGGAAAAGAGAAGTCATATCTGAGCCCCAGGATACAGAGCCAATGCCAGTCACTCAACCAGACCAATAGTCAATTCACACACAAAGGTCTTTCAGAGAAATAGAGGTTCTTCTCTTGAAATAAATCTCTACAAGCATTATAAGTACATAATGTAAGCTTTCCTTCTAGCCCACCCTAAATATTTTTCTTCGATTTACTAGTCCATTTCTGTTGCCTATAACAAAGTACTTGAAACTCAGTAAGTTATAAAATAATGAAATTTATTTCTTACACTCGCAGAGGCTGGAAAGTCCAAAATTCAGGGAATACATCAGATGAGGGCCATATTCTTGGTGGTGACTCTACAGTGACACAGGATATCACATGGTGAGAACAGGCTGAGTAAGAGAGCTAACCTGCCCGCTTGCCATCCTTTCAAAGCCATCAGAACCACACCCATGCCACCCATTAAAACCATCAACTCATTCCTCCATGAATGGATCAATCCAGTCACTG
>NW_007870477.1:0-589 GCF_000696425.1 Galeopterus variegatus
AGTTGATAAATGAATAAATACATGTTCAAATAGTAATTGTACCATGAAGAAAACAGACAGGGTGATGTGATATAATAAAAGAAGAAGCCTAGTTAGATCAAAAGAGGTTTTCTGAAGGAAGAAAAAAAAAAAGTAGTAAGAGAGTGGAAAGAGAATAGCTGTAAGTTCTGGAGGTAAAAATTATGTTTGGGTTATTACTAAGATCTTCTAGTGAATTTTACAGCTATCAGTTAAATAACAAATAGTTAAATAAAAGAGTGGTTAAATAAGTAAAACTTACAATATGGCAATAATCGATGGATATTTAGTTTATTAAAGTAAAACTTACAATATGGCAATTATTGATGGATATTTACTTTATTAATGAAGTATAATTCTTATAATATGACAAAAACAGCAAAAATGACTTATTTCTGAAAACTAGCTACCTACTTAATTTTTCCAAATGCTGTTAAAAGCTGCTCCTTCTCTTTTTTTTTTTTCTTCTTAGAGAAAAGGAGTGGTGATTCTTGGCCAACTAGTTTCTTTAGTAACACATTACTTGAGTCAATGCCTTACCTTTATTAAAAATTCTGTGACATATCTACAG
>NW_007870478.1:0-589 GCF_000696425.1 Galeopterus variegatus
TGTAAGCTAAAGTCTCTTGCAGTCTGTGGATCCTAGTTGAGGTTGTGAATCAAAAACTCTACGGAGCTTTAGGAAAAAATACAGCTGCTTCCAAGTTTCTACAGGAGGGGCTTGGCATGTGTACATCTTTAAAACTCCAGGGGTAATTCTGACAACCCTAGTGAAGAACCACTGTGGGTTTTAGCCTTAGAAAGACAGTTCTGTAATATTTTACCAGGTTCAGAAACCAGCCAAACAGATGTGATATAGAGATATTCTAGCAGATGAAGGAGGCTAAAAGTCATGTATGTCCATGGATCCATTCTATTAAAAGCATAACATGAGCAAAATTGGCTAAACTTAGAAGAAGAGGAGTTGGAGGGTATAGAGGTAGAGGCTTTCTATCACACCAGACAGCTGCGAATAGAGATTCTGCTCAGATACCAACTCCTGGAGTCTGATTCTGCTTTTCTCTCAGATGAGGATGTGGCCTGGTCATGTTGAGCTTGGGCTAAATAACCAGGCGAGTGTGGCATTGGTAAGAATCCCCTTCTAAAGAAACAAATGACTAGACAAGTTCCTCCAGTGTGTAGCACAAACAAGCTTCTCA
>NW_007870479.1:0-589 GCF_000696425.1 Galeopterus variegatus
GTTGATATTTGAACATGATACACATCTTTACTGATCATTTTTCTTTTACCCTTTTCTGGTTTTTGTCTGAAATCTGCAGATAAAGGTAATGCTTGGTGCTGCTTAATAAGATTTAGTTGAAATGAAGTTTGAATGTCAAAAATAAAATCAGGAAACAGAATTTTATACAGCTTCCTCAGTTTAAAAAAATGAGAAATCAGATGAAAATGTACCTTCTGAGTTATGCAGTAGACCATCTTGCATTCCCTAACAAGACATAAAATGCTATTCCAAAGAGAAAGTACATTTGTTTATAGTGCTGGAATATTAAGTTTATGAGTCAAATGGAGTCACCCAGCAAAAATAAGTAGCACCAATAATGATGATTAAAAACAGCGTTATGCTCATGCACCGCTTCTTTGGAGCAGCTCAAGGCCTTTCACTGTCTTTTTGATCTCCTTTATATGTCTGTGAAAGACAGAAGTGATTCTAATATGTTCTGAAAATTAGCTAAATTGGAATTCAAAATGTCTCTTTTTTAAACTAAACTGTCATAAATCATTAAACTGAGAAATTTTTAAAGGCTTTGCAAATGAACCAAATGGAGTTT
>NW_007870480.1:0-589 GCF_000696425.1 Galeopterus variegatus
TGCTCTGAACATAATATGTATTGTTGACAGAGAAAATGTAATTAATGTCAGAGGAATATAACTGAGCTTATGAAGCAAGGCAGATGTATTTCATTTTCCTTTTTGATTTTTAAACCCAATACAAGGAAAATGAAACTTATACAGTCTGTCTAAATTGAAATAATTGAATAAAGTATAGGAAAAGAAAATTGAAGCCATTGTTCAGTAGTGAAAAGAACATTCCATGATAGTAGGAGGTTCTAGGAATTGGTTGAAGAATTTTTCTAATTAAAATAGAGACAGGGAAGATACCACTTTCAAATTCTCAATTTAAGAGGCCCCTGTAGAGGAGAATTAATATGCAGAGTATAGAGAAAGCCACACATGAAGGTAAGAGAAAGAGAACACATTGGAGAAACAATTTGCACAAACCTCTGGAAGAAAAAGTGAATGATCATCAATTATTTTTCACTGTAGGTGATGTCACAAGACAACAGCCACTGTTGCTTGTCTGTGGTAGAATGATGGGGCTGAGGCCAATTAAGCTCAGATAAAGGGACGATGAGCCAGGCAAAATGCTCATTTTTTTTATTTTTTACCTCCCTAAATA
>NW_007870481.1:0-589 GCF_000696425.1 Galeopterus variegatus
AGACAAACACTGAGATTGTGTTTTGAGGAAATTCTGACAGCATTTTTGGCCCAGCAGGAGTGTTTGTCCAGAGACTGTCACATAATCTCTTGGCCATTGGGATGCCCAGTTGTAAGCATATTGACCATTCAGTAATAAATGTAAGATCTATAATCAAAAATTAACCAGAATGAAAAGCCATACATAAGATTATTGTTTCCTCTTGAATAATCCTAAAATCCCATTTTAACAAAGAGTCCAAATTATTCTCTCTCTAAGCTCTATTAGCTTACAAACTAGGCCAAAGTGGACTGAGTTACATGCATTTATTTAATAACTTTCCTTCTTCTGAGAAAAGTGCTAGAAAGCATTATGGTGACCAAAAGAAAGAGGAAGAAGAACAACTAGTATTAAAAATTTATAAATAAGATATTTCTAAGTCAGTAACAATAAACTAAAAGTTTCTGTAACTAAAAGTAAGGGATACTTACTATTATTTTTAAGTATATTTTACTGAGTATGCAATAATTTCTAGCATGATTGTTTATCTGTACCATAGGTTGTAATACTACTGTGCTTCCAAATAAAATAAATACATACATAAAATAAG
>NW_007870482.1:0-589 GCF_000696425.1 Galeopterus variegatus
ATGCTGGAATATTTTCAAACAACTTGGTCAGTCAACAATGGAATCGATTCAAATGAGGTAACGTTCATTTCTCATATTGGCATTTTCAGGCAGGAAGTACATATTCTAAGGTAAAAGCAAGATACTCTAATAAAGGTTTCAAAAGTGAAGAATACACCTACCAATTTCTTTATCTCTTCATTTTTTAATCCCTCATGAAACTTAACCCATCTTCTTTCACCTGCTTTGACATATGTTTTCCCAATGTCACTTTGGATTGACTCTTGTTTTACATTAGCTTGATACTTTAGTCAATCAAGTGGCCTTATTTTCATTCTCATTGTCCCTTTTTGAAGAAACTAATTCTTATGACAGTTTAATAGTATAATTTGGGGTAATTATATTGATCAAGCTTACGTTTGTCTTTAAAATCAATAAAGTAAAAAAAAAAAAAATTTCCAGCAAAGGTGTTATCTATGGACTTCCAGAAAACCCCATACCATCACTGTGAAAAAGGTGTCATATTAATCAGCCAATCATTCCAGCCATACCAGTAATCAACATTTGAAGAGTGATTACTTGGTTTCTTCTCTCTTCATATGATCATGGC
>NW_007870483.1:0-589 GCF_000696425.1 Galeopterus variegatus
TCAACAGAGAAACAAAGGATTTAAACTACTCTTTAGACCAATTGGACCTAGAAGTTATCTATAGTACATTTCATCCAACAACTACAGAAGATACATTCTTCTCATCAACAAGCACATGAAACATTCTCCAGGATAGATTATATGTTAGGTCACAAATCAAGGCTCAGCAAATTTTTTAAAAATCTAAATCACTTCAAGTATCTTTTCAGACCACAATGGATTAAAACTAGAAATCAATAACAAGTGAAACTCTGGAATTGTACAAAGATATGGAAATTAAACAATAGGCTCCTGAATGACATGTGGGTCCAGGAAGAAACTAAACAGGAAATCAAAAAACTTCTTGAAACTAATGAAAATAAAGACACATCTTACCAAAACCTGTGGGATACTGCAAAAGCTACTAACAGGGAAGTTTATTGCAATAAACATTAACACCAAAAGAATAAAAAGATTCCAAATAAACAACCTAATGCTATACCTCAAAGAACTAGAAAACAAGAAAAATTCAATCCCAAACGTAGTAGGAGGAAAGAAATAATTAAAATCAGAGCAGAACTCAATGAAATATAGACCCCCAAGAAAATAC
>NW_007870484.1:0-589 GCF_000696425.1 Galeopterus variegatus
GCTACCAATTAGCTGATATACAGTGCTAATAAAATATCAGAATTCCATTTTTTTAAAAAAAACCTCAAATCTGTTTTTTGTCTCTTTTTTTAGTGCAATATTCCCTGGCATGGAGGAAAAAAAAACATGAAAAAGGATCTCACAACTTACCATTGGGATGATCTTGGTCACACACAGAATGATCTGTTACTTCATTGTCTTTTTTAATATTGTCATCCTTTGCTGAATCTGATAACAAACAAGCAAAATGTTTCATCAGTATTTTTAACTGGGAAATCCAGCAGCTTCCAGCACTAACATGATAGATCTATGTTTGGGGGAACAGAGTATATTATTTTAAAAAATAACCATTAAAATATGTATTTTTGTCAATAAATAAGATTTTCTTAAAATACTACATAAGATATCTGCACAAAGCTCATAAAGGTAGAAATGTAGTTGAGACTACTTTCTGCTATGAAGAAGAAAATACAAGCAGGCTTTACACATCAGTAAAAGTCTTAGAATTGTGGAAAAGGATATGAAAACAAGGCAAAATAGAGAAGATTAAAGGAATATCTAATTTTAATGTCCTTTATGCTACCATTAC
>NW_007870485.1:0-589 GCF_000696425.1 Galeopterus variegatus
TTCCTGCCTCCTGCTTTGCCTGGGAATCGGAACTGGGCTGGAGCAGCAAGAATCATGTTAATAGAGTTAGAAGTAGGGAATGGGGGTGGCAGAAATAGGGAAATGGTAAAGGACTGAGGACAGTTTGTGGCCACACTTTCTCCTTTGCTTTTTTCTGGGCTCCTCCTGGGTCCTGCTGCCTACATCTGCCTGCAGCCATGTGGGTGCTCTTCACAGTCAGCCTTGGCTCATTGGAAATGTGCTCTCTTTTATTAATTTACTTGTCTTGGCTATAAGTTCCTAGGTTTGGCTTGGTGACCTGTCGGCAGTGGACAGATCAGATAGCCAGGCTTGAGGAGGCCTCTGAGGCTGACACAGGTTTTAGTGGAGAGAATCAAATGCTAACTCCTCTCAGTTACTGCATCTCTGCCTTAATACTTATCCACTATCTGAGAACTAAGCTCCATTATTCATTGTGCACAGTGCCTGGCATATAGTAGGCATTCAGTCAGGATAAACTAACTTCAAAATCTGGTTCTTCCCCCAGTCCTGCCTGCCTTTTAGTAGAGCCCACAGTTGTCTACCTGTGGTGCTAGGTTCCAGAAGTGGA
>NW_007870486.1:0-589 GCF_000696425.1 Galeopterus variegatus
CACTTCCAGGTGGAAGCATTTAATTGTTGGAGCTTAGCTCTCCAGCCCACTCTCCTCCTGTGATAACAGTGGAAGCTCCTGCTGATGTGGAAACAATACCCAGCTGCCCATGTCAAGTTGCTTAGACCTGCAGTGGGCATTGTTTGAGGGAAAAAAACAAGTGTTGCTTGTTTTAGGCCACTGAAATTTTGGAGTTTGTTTCTATGGTATAATCAGGTTATTCTAATGGACATGAATATATGTAATAATTGTAGGTTAAAATTGCACACTCAATATAAAATATATGCAGTTTATATGTTGTTTTTGATCAGATGATGATGACAAGTAAATGTGGGGTATCAAAACTGAATATTTTAATTTATAGTAGTAATTCTATGTTTAATGTATTTTCTTTATTAATAAAATTTTTAACAAAACTTCAACAGTGAATTTTCACTCTAACTGCTTGGCTTGCCCTATATATATATATATATATATATATATATATATATTAGGAAGTATAT
This sequence comes from Galeopterus variegatus, assembly GCF_000696425.1. NCBI lineage: Eukaryota > Metazoa > Chordata > Mammalia > Dermoptera > Cynocephalidae > Galeopterus > Galeopterus variegatus. The sequence goes on from NW_007870486.1 coordinate 504, forward strand.
CTTATTAGCCCATTGATATTATTCCATACTTTCTTTAAGACATAACTCAAATTACTTCTCCCTCATGATTCTTCCAATCCGCTAGT
>NW_007870487.1:0-589 GCF_000696425.1 Galeopterus variegatus
CTTAAAGAAAACATAGGGAAAACACTCCAGGAAGTAGGATTGGGTACAGACTTCATGAATATGACCCCCAAAAGCATAGAAAACCAAAGGAAAAATAAACAAATGGGATTATATCAAACTAAAAAGCTTCTGCACAGCAAAAGAAATTAACAGAGTGAAAAGACAACCAACAGAGTGGGAGAAAATATTTGCAAAATATGCATCTGACAATATCCGGAATACACAAGGAACTCAAACAACTTTAAAGCAAAACAAACAAAACAAAAAAAACCAAGTAACCCAATTAAAAAATGGGCAAAGGAGCTGAATAGGCATTTCTCAAAGGAAGATATATGAATGGTCAACAGACACATGAGAAAATGCTCAACATCACTCACATCTGGGAAATACATATTGAAACCACTTTGAAAAACCATCTTACTACAGTTGGATGGCTAATGTCCAAAAGACTGAGAATGATAAATGCTGACGAGGTTGTGGAGAAAAAGAAACTCTCCAACACTGCTGGTAGGACTACAAAATGGTGCTGCCTTTATGGAAAATGAAATGGAGGTTCCTCAAACAATTACAGATACATCTACCATATGAC
>NW_007870488.1:0-589 GCF_000696425.1 Galeopterus variegatus
CATAATTTTCTCTACGTTCATGCATGTTGCTGCAAATGGCAGAATTTCATTCTTTTTTATGACAGAATAGTATTCCATTGTGTGTGTGTGTGTATGTATCACATTTTCCTTATTAAGTCTTCTAACAATGGACATTTAGGTTGGTTACAACTCTTGGCTATTGTAAATAGAGTTGCAATCAACATGGAAGTACAGGTATCACTTAGACATAATGATTTTCATTCATTTGGGTATATACCCAGTAGTGGAATTGCTGGATTGAATGGCAGTTCTATCTGTAGTTGTTTAAAGAACTTCCATTACCTTTTCCATAATGGCTGCACCAATTTACAATCCCACTAACAGCGTAGGAGGGTTTTCCTTTGTCTGTATCCTTACCAGTATTTGTTATTCCGTCTTTTTGATAATAGCCAGTTTAACTGGGGTGCGATGATATCCCGGTTTGGTTTTCATTTGCATTTCCCTGATGCTGAGTGATGCTAGGCATTTTTTTCATATGTCTTTTGGCCATTTGTATATCTTCTATTAAAAATGTCTATTCAACTCCTTTGCCCGTTTTTTAGTTGGGTTGCTTACTGTTGAGTTGTTT
>NW_007870489.1:0-589 GCF_000696425.1 Galeopterus variegatus
GTGGGGACATGGGCTTTCCAGTTGTCCCTGTCCCTGCCAGATCTCTTTTGTGTTAATCACTTCCTAGTTTGATACTCCCCATCCAATTCAATCCTCCTCATTTCAGAGATAAACTGAGGCCCAGAGTCATGTTTTATTCAAAGCTGTGCTACAATTGACTGATAAATTAAGACTAAACTTGACATCCAAAGATGATCTCAAAACTTACAGATTGTAAAAACCTAAAGTCATTACTGTCCCTGCTGACTCCAGCTCTTCTTAGTCTCTTTGGCTTTAGAAGAAGAGCTACAAAAACTTTGTAGTCATTTGGGGTTGCGTCTGTACTGAGAGGCAGCACAAGGTCACAGACTGTGGTCTGAGAGATCTATGCAAATCTTGGCTCTGCCACTTGCTGGTTATGTGTCCTTCCTGACATTTTTAGTCATATACAGTCTTAGTTTACACAGACACAAAATGGAGATTCAGTGTTTAGTCAGTATTTTAAGAAATTGGCTCACAGGACTATAGGGGCTGGCAAGTCCAAAATCACAGGGCAGGCCAGCAGGATGGAGACCCAGGGAGAGTCAATGTTGCAGCTGTAGTACAAAGG
>NW_007870490.1:0-589 GCF_000696425.1 Galeopterus variegatus
TTCCTAACTTGCATATGATTTATTTCTTCTAATAATCTTGTATTCTTACCAGACATACTCAACTTGAAAGCATAAGGCAAAAGGGCCCAAGCTATGCAGTCCAGGGAGGGAAGTTTTCCAGGGCACAGAACAAGGTAGAGAAGGGTAGATATGAAATATTTAATCTGACTGTGTGGCTGACAGAAAATATGTTTCCTCTCAGTACTAAACTGTAAATTACAAGTTGGAAAGACAGCTACTTAGAAACTAAATATTCATTTGCCTTATGGAGATTAACTTTAAATTATATTTTGCAGATAAATGTATCTAAATGTCTGTAGGCTGCAATTTTCTATTTTGTTTTATGCAGAATTTGATTCTGGCATTTTATTAACATAATTATTTGTTTTAATTTATAGTGCAATACAGATATATTAAGTCATACTAATTTGAGGATAAACTAAAGTTGAATTGATAACAGGCAGTCATGATCTTAATTTCTTGACTATTACTGTTTTCCTACAAGAATTCCTTTCAATCTCTTTGATCCAGTTGAATTAACAACAATATCTTGGATCAAATATGCCCACACTTTCTGAATATTTATTTA
>NW_007870491.1:0-589 GCF_000696425.1 Galeopterus variegatus
CTCAGACTCCATCTTGAACGCTGCCTCCGACTCCACGGGAAACTGTGCCACCTACCGCTTCGGTACCAAGCTCCGCCCCTTACTCAATGCAACGCGGAATGCCCAGAGGCCTGCACAGACACTCCCTGGTGACGCCTCCTGCCATGTGATTGGTTCCCACCATGAGGACCAGGAAGGCTTTCTAGCCAATGGGCTCTCCCTCACAATTTCCGCCCTTAGAACCCGTCAAAGCCCTAGTGCGCCTGTGGAGACAGGAACGCAGGTCTGGTCCCGCCAGGTGGGAGGCGGGTGCTGTCGTGATCCCTGGGCACCCTTAGGCTGCCCTAGCCACGAGCTCGTGACTCCACCCCAGTGCACTTGCACAGAGAGACCCCCACACGGCCAGCTCCCTCCAAGCTCATGCTGCCTCGACTCCCAAGACCATATGGGCCACGAAAACCGTGGGGATCCAGGATGGCCCACCACTTACCGTGTGGCGCACTGTGGGCTCCTGTGCAGACAGGCCCTGCCGCCTGCCCCTGGAGACCTCTGATAAGGCCCCGTGGTGACTGGTTCCCACCAAGCCTGTCCTGTCCCAAGCGTGCCCATG
>NW_007870492.1:0-589 GCF_000696425.1 Galeopterus variegatus
AAGAAACCTCATACCCCTTAGGGGCCATGCCCCAGTCCTCCCACCCACCCCCGTCTTGGCCCAGCCCTAGGCAGCCATTAATCTACTTTCTGTCTTTACAGATTTGTCTATTCTGAGCACTTCTTATACACAGAATCATATAATATAGGGTTCTTGGTGATGGCTTCTTTCACTTAGCATAATGTTTTCAAGACCCGGTTTTAAAGGAAATAAAAAGTGGTCAAAGGTGAACATGCAGTACTGGGCACAGAGTAGAGAGGCTCCATAAATGCTTAATGAGCCATAAATGATTGCCCTGAGTCACCATGAAAAGGTTACATTGTACTCATTGCATTCTTTAAGAAAGCAGATAAGTGAATGACACATTTTTGAAAATTTTCCCTTCGGAATAGATGAAACCTAAGATTAGCACTTCAAGGTGTCTCAGCTCCTGGAAACTTGGCTTTCTAAAGTGACCGGTTCTTGGAAACTCCAGATAGTGGATGTTTTACTGTACTATGTGCTCACTCTATTTTTTATTTGCCTAATTTTTTCTTTTTTTTTTTTTTTCCTTTTTGTCTTTTTTCGTGTCTGGCAATGGATCGCAACC
>NW_007870493.1:0-589 GCF_000696425.1 Galeopterus variegatus
AAAAAAAAAAAAAACATTTTTAGTTACCAGTGACAGAAGCACAAATCCAGTTGGACAGAAGAAAGGGCTTATCTCACACACCCGGGAAATGAGCCCAGCTTGCTGCAGCATCACCAGCACCGGAGCCTGAACAGAGAGGGATCAGGGCTTAAACTCTCCCATGTATCACGGTTTTATTTCTTCTAAGTGTTAACTTCTTTCTTGCATAGGCTGTAAATATGGTCTCCATTCCCACGCCTTTATGACTCCTGATCCAGGCAGAAGAGAGACCTCTTTTGCAGCACATACAGCATATTCCTTGAAGGGACTCTGATTGGTCCTGTTCAGATCACGTGCCCATCTCTGAGCCAGTCATTGCAGCCAGTGAGATCAAGTATTTTACCCACCCTGAGCCTTGTACTCACCCCTGGCATAGTAGAAAATACGGATGCTCCGGGACTTACTACGGGGTTATGTTCCAATAAACCCATCGTAAGTTGAGAATATCATTAAGTTGAATGTACATTTAATACATCTAACCTACCTATATATAATATAAGCTATATAATCTGTAGGTTAGCCTAGCCTACCTCAAATGTGCTCAGAAAAT
>NW_007870494.1:0-589 GCF_000696425.1 Galeopterus variegatus
TTATTATCTGACTTTTTGATTCTAGCTACCTTAGAGGGTGTGAAGTGGTACAGCATTGTGGTTTTGATTTGCAGTTCCTTGATGACTAATGAGGTCAAGCATCTTTTCATGTGCTTACTTACCATTTGCATATCATTCTTGGAGAAATGTCCGTTCAGTTTCTTTGCCCATTTTTTAATTGGTTTGTCTTTTTATTATTGAATTGTACTAAGCCATAGATTTTTGATCATACATTAGTTATGCCCTATTCAAGTTTTTTTTTTCTTTTTGGATTAGTTTAGGTAACTTATACTCTTTTAGATAATCATTCATTTCTCTAGTTCAAATTTACTGCCATAGAGTGGCACATCATATTCACTTATAATTCCGTTCATTTCTTTTATATCTGAGTGTATATCATGTTTCTTGTTTCTAAAGTCATATATTTTAGCTTTGTCTTCCCTATTCTCCCATCCTTATTCAGACTTGTCAGGGGTTAACCCTTTCATCTTTCATAAAAGCTAAAGTTGGTTTTTTTTTTTTTTTTTTAAGATGACCAGTAAGGGGATCTTAACCCTCAACTTGGTGTTGTCAGCACCACGCTCAGCCA
>NW_007870495.1:0-589 GCF_000696425.1 Galeopterus variegatus
ATGAGAGTCTCATATAAGGCAAATTTTCTGGAAGACATTTTGCAATATTTATCAGATTTTTTAAAAATTCACTTGCCTATTGACCCCGTGGAAATGACTATGCAAGAAGGTTTATGAAAATACATGTCAAATTCGATAAAATAAACTGTTACATCCATGAGATTTCATGTAGTTATGAAAAATTTTTCATAACTTATACGATAGGATTATCATATAAGTAAATGGTAACTTCATAAATAAATCAAAAAGCCAGTAACACTCATATATGATAATTAAAAATATACATGTGTGTGCCTGTCTCTAAATATTCATTCAGTTCAACCTTACTATCTTTAAAAGCCAAGGCAGACATTCACTTTCTTCACAACTCTATACTGTCTAGATTTAATTTCACAATGTACATGCTTTGTTATTTTAATAAGATTAAAAATAACATTACAAAGGATTTTTTTTGTTTTTTGGATTTTTTTATTATTATTTTTATTTTGTCAATATATTTATATGTACATATATATGCATATAAGGACAAAAAATATTGTTTACATATTGTCATTTTAAAATAATAGGGTAAGTGTTAGTGTGAACTCAC
>NW_007870496.1:0-589 GCF_000696425.1 Galeopterus variegatus
ATTCAGTCCCTATGCCCTCCAAGTTTAAGTCACTGAATCACAACGTGCCACAGCTGGATGGCCCAACAGTTCATACCCTCCAGTGATTTTTTCAAACTATTAATAGTTCCCAAACCCAGTCTTCAAATGAAAATCTCACTAGATGTACAGGTCATAATACAAATAGAAGAGATGCAGCTCAGGAGAGGAAGCTGGGGTGGAGGGAGGCAGGACCCCACCCATTGCCTGCCACTCGTTCATTTAACAGATATTTCTTGAGCATCTACTAGGTGTAGGCACTGGGGACATAGTGGTAAACAAAACAGATAATCCCTGCTGAGATGGAGCTGGCCTCCAAATTAAACAACAAATTAGGTCCAATCATGTAATTACAATTGTGATAGAAAGCTAGGATGGAGGAACTCAGGGAACTCTGGGTAAGCATATAGTAAGGGGCTTGGCCTAGAGGTGGTCAGGAAGGGTTGCCTTGAGAAGTAAGCATATGGTAAGGGGCTTGGCCTAGAGGTGGTCAGGAAGGGTTGCCTTGAAAAAGTAACACTGGTGCAGCCTAGAACATTCTTCCATCTAGAAAGGCCTAGAAACCTGCATG
>NW_007870497.1:0-589 GCF_000696425.1 Galeopterus variegatus
CATTTATCTGTTCATTCATTGATAACCATTTGCGTTGTTTCCACTTTTTGGCTACTATGAATAATTCTGCTGTGTGTAAACTCTTTAAACCAACCACTTTCAGCTTTATAAGTATTCTGTTACAGTGGAACAGAAATAGGTAAGCAAAAGTATGACAGGATGGTTTTAGGAGTTTCAGGGTTATAGCAGTTGTATTAAAGATCTATCTAAAATGCCAGATTAGTTTTTTGAGTCAGGAATTTATTTTCTGTTTCTCAGCTTGTGAGCTAGCAAAACCTATGTTGTGAAGGGGATGAAGACAAAGTGTTTTCAAAGAGTTAGAAACAAGATTTATCTCCCTCTTAGTCTCCACACTTGCTCTTTATTTACTGTTTCCTCAGGAAAGGAGATGTGGCATTACTGAACTGTACAGCCATTGTGAATACCAGCAATGAGAGTCTCACAGATAAGAATCCTGTGTCAGAAAGTATCTTTATGCTTGCAGGACCTGATTTGAAGGAGGACCTCCAGAAACTTAAAGGTGAGTGAATGTTCTTAGGTATATTATTGCTTTAGAAACATTTATTTTGATGTCCTCTACCTTGAAGAT
>NW_007870498.1:0-589 GCF_000696425.1 Galeopterus variegatus
ACGTCTTCCTACTGTCATGTGAAGTGTGGCTTTGAAAGTGTGCATGTTTCCAAAGGCAGTAGAGCGGTAATAACATTATTTTAGTTAAAAAAAAAATCAACCCTTAGCTAAAACATCAAAAATCTTAAAGGCTTAAATGATTCATCAGAACTAAATGTATATTGAGGATCCGTAACTACACATACTTTGGGAAGTTCTTTAAGTTCATTATTAAAATAGTTTCTCCACTCATATTAGGAAACGGTTGTCCATAGCTTTCTTGTGTTTCTGCATGCCTTGACAGACTTTTGTTCTGGACTCTTTTCAGGGATGTTCGTATAATGAATAGCCTTGGAACATACAGAGAGTATCTCACTAAGGTGCAGGATTGTCTGGAGATAATGTCTCCCTCCAGGACAAAAGCTGGTCAGGTTTGCTTGTAGCCCCTTGTAAAAGACTGTGCTTTCCTAGGCTTAGGGTTAATTTCCTACACACAACCCACATGACTTCATCATGTCACCTGCAGGAATTGAGCTATGAGGAACCAGAATAAGAAAATGCTGACATTCTGGCTACTGCTGTTGCTGTGAGTAATAAAATTGGCCTTTTT
>NW_007870499.1:0-589 GCF_000696425.1 Galeopterus variegatus
CCCTAGGTGTGCTCTCTCCCTCTGCAAGTCCAACGCACCACTGTGGTCTTTCTTTCCTTCCCTCTTTCTCTCTTAGCTCCCACTTAATGAGTGAGTGCATGTGGTACTTTTCCCTCCATGCCCGGCTTATTTCACTCACCAGATCCCTTTTTAATTCCATGGCCTCGTTTATTTTTTTCTTAGGATATTTCACAATCTGTGCTTACCTTACTTGTTCTGAATTTGTGGTTTACTCTCCAGCTGCCCCACTAGAAAGTAAACTCTGTGAAGGCAAGATCCGTACCCGTCTTGTTTACAGAGTTCCTGGCATGAATGAAGCAAGCTATGAGACATTTAAGAGATATACAGACTAGAGCATGAAGAAACCTGTAGATAGTGAGTGGAGAACTCAGCTGACATGCAAAGAATACATGGCTCAGGTTAATGCTAGTGCAAGGGAGAGAGAGATTATAATTTCCTGTCCTCAACATGAAAAAATACTTTGGACCCAAAACACTGTTTTTGCATGAGACCCAAACTGATTACCCATCCCATACTTAATTTCTGAGAGATTCTGTCTCCTTTCTTGCTCCATATAAATCTCCACTAT
>NW_007870500.1:0-589 GCF_000696425.1 Galeopterus variegatus
GTGAACATACTGTGTTAAACCCTACCAGCAGTGTAAAAGAGTTACCTTTGATTAAGTACTTGGCAGCACTTATTATGGTTAGTATTTCTCATTGTTTCTCATTTAGCAGGTGTGTAGTGGTATCTCACTGTTGCTCTAAATTGTGTGGGAATCACCAAGTCTTAGTTCTTTCTGTTCCAGACATCCTCATTATATGGAGAAAATGGATCCCAATCCTGATGCTAATCCTTTCCCACCCCGTTCGCTTTCTGCATGTTTGGATACTTTTGATTGCAGGCTGGATTTTCTGTATGAAATAGTGTAGAGGTAACTGTAGTTTCTGGGTGATTCTATCATTCTCTGGCATACGTTTGCATTTGACAGGCAGTTAGGGTGGGGACAGTTAATCGCACTGCAGTCAGAAATTGAGTCCTTTTTAAGCTGGATCTCGAGTTTTGTGTGGAGTTTTCTATTTTAGGTTTATATTGCCATTTGGACATAACCCCTTGAGGATGTCAAGTGAACCCTTGGTTTGTTTTCTGTGATTCATTTCGTCTGTGAACTGTCAGGTTTAACCTGTGTCCTCTTGGTTGGGTGAGACTGCTAGAAG
>NW_007870501.1:0-589 GCF_000696425.1 Galeopterus variegatus
GTGATCTATTGTGATAAAATATTAACTAAATTTATATGACTTCTTGACTGTTATAAGTGCAGCATATTTATCATAAAAGTACCAGGTTCCTGAATTTTCTGTTACTAAATATTTTATCTTACTGTCACCATTGTGTAAAATCTTTGAGCGGAAAAAGAATACTTTGTAATAGTTAAACTCATTCATATGTTGCAATAGAATGTCAGCTTAATGTGTCATACATCAAAGTTTGTTCAGTGGCTTTTGCATAATCCAGAAGAATTTAATAATGGTTGAAGTTAATTTTGTCAGTGAAATATTCGGGAAGAAAAGGGTTTGAAATTTAAATTATTCAGATAGCCAAATTCTTCATCCTAAAATTTAAATCCCTTAATTCTGCCTGTACTGTCATTCCAAGTCTTTTTAATAGTCATGAAACTGAGTGGGTCTTTATTCAGATGATTTATTCATTCATTTTTAAAAATTTATTTAATTTTTTATATTCTGAGGTGTTGCAGAGGGGTAGGAGGAGGAGAGGGGAGAGGTAAGAGGGGTGGGGGGGACAGGAGTGGACCATGGCTGGCTCCTTTGCTGGCTTGGTTGCTGAAGG
>NW_007870502.1:0-589 GCF_000696425.1 Galeopterus variegatus
CACACTAAAACTGCTAAGAAAAATTAGAGAGAAAAAAATAAAGCACCTAATGAACAAGATTATGTTTAAATGAGCAGTAATTAGACTAATGGCTGACTTCTCAACAAAAATATTGGAAGCCTAAGACAAAAGGATATCTTTAGTTTACTAAAACAAACAAACAAACACCCAACAACTTCCAATCTAGAACCATTACCCAATGAAAATATTCTTTTATTTATTTGTTTATTTATCTTTTGGTGGCTGGCCAGTTTGGAAATCCAAACCCTTGACCTTGGTGTTATAAGGTGACTCTCTAACCAACTGAGCTAACTGGCCAGCCCCCTAAAATATTCTTAAAAAATAAAATATAGATAATTTTAAACAAATGAAAAGAAATAGAATTAATTATCATCCAGAGAAATCAATTACTGCAGGAAGTTTTGCAAGCAGAAAATAAAAAAAGTGTCCCAGTGGAACAAAAGAGATGTAGGAGAGACTAAAGATAAACAAAATGTTAAATATATGGTTGAATCTTAGTGAATATTTACAAAAAATAATACTGATGATATCTCGCACAATATTTTTTAAAGAAATGAAGAAGCACAAG
>NW_007870503.1:0-589 GCF_000696425.1 Galeopterus variegatus
GATATGAGCTAGATGTGGGGCGAGTGGAGAGCAGCCCCAGCCTCTGAAGAGAGAGAAGGGAAAAGGTAAAGAGTCAGTCACTGTCATTCAGCCTGGTGGAATGTGTGTGCTTGCCCGGGGCAATTTGGTTGCTGAGGGCTGGAGTCCTGGAGAGGTGGCCTGGGGGTGCTGGAAGTACTATTGAACTGGACCCGAGGAGGCCTACGACCTCCTTCCCAGCCCCCTCTTTGGCCTCAGTGCGCCTGTCTGCATACTGGGGGGCTGTGAAGGAGACTCTCTGAGGGTCCTGAGTCTCTGAGCTGGGTTCCCTGCCTCTGGGTGGGAATGGGCCTGTCAGGTGGAGAAGCTGCCAGGACAGCCTCGCCCCCTCCTGGGGTCCATGAGGCATCCGACACCTGATCCCAGCCACGTGAGTCCTGTTGGCTTAGGAGCCAAAAGGCCTGATTCTCAGGTGCCCCTGAACTCATCAGTGAGGGGCCAGCGGGGTCTTTTTGGGTGGTCAAGTCTGCAGTGAGCCCCGTCAATTGCCCAGGAGGGGGAACGGGTTCAGTGCCTGTCACTTGCCACAAAGCCCTGTTTGGGGTCTCAG
>NW_007870504.1:0-589 GCF_000696425.1 Galeopterus variegatus
ACCCCCTCTTCCATCTTTTGCAGATCATTTCTTGCCCGTCTCTCTGCCCAGAAGTCTGGTGCCTGGGAACTGCATCACTGGAGCTCCCTTGCAAGCTGACTTCTCATCGGGTTCAGTCAATGAGAGACACTGATAGGAGATAGGCAGGTGAGAAGACAGAGGGTGGAATATTTCCTCCAGCGTCTTCCCTGCTTTGGGCCGCATTTCTGGAAGTGTCTGCATACTTGCACAACTATAGATCCCGCCCAGCAGCTCTTCCCCAGTTTTAGCTCTCTTTGGCTAAGATAATGTTATTTCCTCTCATTATTTAGGGGTATAACCAGGTTCTTGCTGAATCTAACGTTGGACGCCTCAACAATCCAGCTGATTACCTTAATTCTGCTCACAACTCTGGAAGTCCTTCTATTAAGTCATCTTCCTTTGAACCATTTGAGTTGTGTCCTTGTTCCTGTTGTGACTTTGACTTCACACTTATCAAGTGCCCGGCACCAGGCAGCCTGGGTAGAGTGGGCCCTTCTCCAATGGCAATGTTCTGGGACGTCTTCCACTGGAGTGGATGCAATCATTTCAGCACCTGCACTAGTAAATT
>NW_007870505.1:0-589 GCF_000696425.1 Galeopterus variegatus
AATATAAGTTCCATGAAAGCAGGAACCCTCCCATATTGTTCATTCTTGTGTCCTGGTGCCTCGTATAGAGTAGAGAGTGCTCAATAAATGGAGTGAACAAAATCCTTTATTCTCAAATGTCCTCATCTAAAGTGGAGGTGATGATATTTACACCACAAGGCTGCTGTGAGGATTAGAGATAATGTATGTTCAGTGTTTGCCAAAGACTAGGTTCCAATACTGGGAGTTGATTGCTACTATTATTGAATTGAGTGAGGTAGGATAGACTGGGAGCTTAGGACTGCAAGCTCCAGAGTCTGATTTTGGCCTTTACAATTAATTAGCTGTTTGACTTTCAGCAAATGACTTGACTTCTCTAAGCCATAGTTTCCTCATCTGTAAAATAGAGGTAATAATAGTTCTCATTCCTAGGACTATTGTGCATATTAAACAAGACAATTCATGAAAAGCATTCAGAACAATGTCTAACACATACCATGCCCTCAATAAATGTAAGCTACTACCATGTACTAGATATAGGACTACACATTTTCCATTATATTTCCCATCACACACTATACAGCCTACAAAGCACTTTTACCCAACTAAG
>NW_007870506.1:0-589 GCF_000696425.1 Galeopterus variegatus
CAAACTAAGCCCAAAGTTAGTAGAAGAAAGGAAATAAAGATCATAGATGAAGTAAATGAAAAAGAGACTAGAAAAAAACAGAGAAAATATCAAAAAATCTAACAACTGGCTTTTTGAAAAGATAAACAAAACTGACAAATCTTTAGCTAGACTAAGAAAGAGAAAGAAGACTCAAATAAATATAACCAAAAATGAAAGAGAAGACATTATATCAGATACAGCAGAATACAAAGGATCATAAGAGACTACTGCAAACAAGCATACTCTGACAAATTGGGTAGCCTAGAGAAATTGGATAAATTCCTGGAAACATACAACCCATCAAGACTGAATCATGAAGGAATAGAAAATCTATGCAGAATGATAATGAGTAAGGATATTGATTCAGTAGTAAATAAAAAGTTTCCCATCAAATAAAAGCCCAGGACCTGAAAACTTCATTGCTGAATTCTACAAAACATCTAAAGTACTATAGTAACTCTTATCAAGTTCTTCCAAAAAAATTGAAAAGGAAGGAATACTTCTAATTTCCTTTTTTGAGGAACGTATTACCTGAATACCAAAGCAAAACAAGGATACTACAAGAAAA
>NW_007870507.1:0-589 GCF_000696425.1 Galeopterus variegatus
GTATTGTCAGCATAACGTATGTAGGAATGAATGACTTAGTCACAAATTGTTTCTGTTTATTCTTTTTCTATTAGCATTTCCTAGGAAAAGTGAAGTCGAGGCATGAGTAATGACACCAAGAGTATGGCCTCCGCTCGTCTCTTGGCATGCTGGCTGGGCCTCAACTCTGTCTCGGTTCACAGAATCATGTTGCTTTTCTCCTAGTCCCCTTCTGTAGGTACGAGAAATTGTGGAAAGTTAATAAATATCTGCTCTGGAAGTTACAGAAATTTCCATTCAGGGGGCCTCTCTTTCTTCATATCTGTTTCCCATTCAGATCCAATTTGGACAAGGTATTCTTACTCTTTTTGGTGTCAGTTGAAGAGGAAGATTATAGATGTATTTTTTAATAGTTTAGATCAAATTTGATAATATTTGTACAAGCATGCTATGAACTATAAAGAACTGCAGAAATTATTATTCTTTTGTTGTTATTAAGATTGGGGGAGGAGTATAATCATAGCAAAGAGGAGCAGAATCATCCCATATTACTCTGAGGGTCTGAGTCTTGAGACATTATTTGTGAAGACACTTGATCAGCTTTGTTAAC
>NW_007870508.1:0-589 GCF_000696425.1 Galeopterus variegatus
TCTATCTCCCCGCTTGTATATAACTTACCTCCTCATCTGGTTTGAAAACGTCTTGATGGGAAGAACTAAGTCTTGAAATTCTTTGTGTCTCCTCCAATGCTTTGAGAACTTATATAAACACACCATTAACCTGGAAAATTTACGAGTGTGTTTGGCCCTAACTTTCACACGTCTTGGTAATTTTACCTTTTCAGCATTGTAGGTAATTGGAACTTGAGATACTAACTCATATTTGGAAAACTCACAAGAGATTGAGGAAGATGAAGTGACATACCAACTTCCTACTTTACAATGAGAAATATAATTGTTGTGTAGATCAGAGATTTCCATCTACCTGTCGTCTTTAATCATAGTAGAAAATCCACATAGGGAACTAGATCACGTTTAGGAAGGTTGTTGGGCAAATGCAGAATCAGTCTGTGTGGAATCAATTGCTTGTTTTTAAGGCTTGGTTGGCAGTCAGCCCTGGCTGCAACATTCATTTGCAACAGAGGACTATCCTAGCAAGGGAGGTCCTTAGTCTTGGGAATCCTCTCTCTGTATAGTGCTTGGTTGGACAACAAAAAACAAATTAGAACTGTCATTTTTG
>NW_007870509.1:0-589 GCF_000696425.1 Galeopterus variegatus
CTAACCAATACGTGCTACTATGCATTACACAAAGTATTTCTCTTCCTGGTCTCACTCTTCATGGCTCACACTCCTCCCAATACTTCCCCAAATCTCCCAAGATAGAAATAACCAACTGATGGGTGACTCTTCCACTAGTCACTTCTTACTTTATTTGCATACGTTTTTTTCTTTTTCCACCACTAATATTAGGTGTGGGGAGGATGTCCTGCTGCCAGGGCTACTAAGAGTGGCAAATGCCCAGTTCAGCCTTAACAGGAGCATGAGGATGTCAATCATAACTTTAGGACCAGGACAACACATTACCGTGACAGACGGACAATCAGAATAACAGGCTTCTCTTTGAAGGTTTTATTCACAGGGCACAACAACAATTTCTAAACCTTCAGGGTCATATCGGACTCTTTGCTCACATAACACTTCAACGACAAATTTCATTTAACAAAGAGCAGAATCAAGCTGGTAGCAGTTATTAACATTCAGACAAGTCCTGGGGGCCGGCCCGGTGGCGCATTGTCGCCGCTTGGGAGCGCGGTTGCGCTCCCGCCGAGGGTTCGGATCCCACATACAGACCAGTTCCCGCTCACTG
>NW_007870510.1:0-589 GCF_000696425.1 Galeopterus variegatus
TTGACAAGAGTGCAGGTCTCTACTATAATTTAGACCTAATGGATAGGCCTTCCAGTGAATCTTGAAAAAAGGACTTGATGGGCCCTGCTGAATATACTGCAGGGATGTTATCTACTGCTCTGCGGCTGAGAAAACTGCTACCTCCAAGATATACAGTAATGAGATATTTGAGTTGGCAAGGGTCTGAGGGGTCATATTGTGTAACCCATTCATTTTACAGATAAGGAAACTAAGGTTTGGAGAGTCTTGGCAAGTGGATTAACTAATAAGTGAGAGATAGAGCTACAACTAGATCTTCAGAATAAATTATTAAATGCTTATGATGTGTCAAGAATTGTTCTAGGCTCTGGGGTTATGGAATTTAATATGGAACTGATCTCTGTCCCTTGAAGCTCAAGTTCTTTTAGGGAAGAGAAAAATAAGTCAACCAATGCTTAGAATTCAGTGTGTGGTGTGCTGTAAGTCACTGAGTCAGAAATACAGCTTTGAAACTCTGTTCTGCTTATTAGTTCTGCTACTGTTTGGTCTTGGCATGTCACTTAGCCTCTGATAGTCATTTCCTCATCTGTTAAGTGAGAGTAATGTTACT
>NW_007870511.1:0-589 GCF_000696425.1 Galeopterus variegatus
TGCATGCTCTATTTGGAGAGAACTGACATCTTAATAATATTGAGTCTTTTAATCAAAGCACCCAATACATGTTTATATTTATTTTTGTCTCCTTTTATTTCTTTCAGCAGCATTTTATAATTTTTACTGAATAAGTACTGCACATATTTTGTAAGATATGATGGTAAATACTTCATATTTTTGGTGCTACCATATAAATGGTATTTTTTTTCAATTTTAAAGTATTCTTTGCTAATATATAGAAACACAATCGACTATTTTTTTTCAATTTTAAAGTATTCTTTGCTAATATATAGAAACACAATCGACTTTTGCAATTGGTCATATATCCTGCAGCCTCACTTAATTCACTTATTACTTGTAGCAGCTCTATTTAAGATTTTTTAGTATTTTTATATAGATAATAATTTCATCTGCAAATTCCTTTTTATTATGATAGGCAGAATTCTAAGATGGTAATGAGATTCCCAGTAAGGTTTATTACTAAATATGATTGTGGTTAGCTAAATATACTAATAAAACCAAACCAAACCAAAACAAAACCCACTTAAAATGACTGAAAACCAAAATCTAAAATATATGTAGAATC
>NW_007870512.1:0-589 GCF_000696425.1 Galeopterus variegatus
CACTGGGAAAACCAGCAGAGTCAACTCTGAAAGAGGAATGAGCCACAGAGAGGATGGTCTGGCATTAGAGCTCAGGGGGGCTTAGGGGAGCAGGTGTCATCAAAGACAGGAGCATGGACTGAAAGTCTGTGTAAGGGTAGTTACATCCCAGAGTTATCCGCCCCCACCTCGCAGAAGGCTATAGTTTATTCTCTGGAGAGACAAATACAGGCACAGCTGAGGTCAGGAGAATTACATAAATGTTTACACATTAAATAGGGAGATCCCCGGGTCCCTTTTCCTGGTACGTTTCAAGCATAGAGGCTGCCAGACTTTCCCCTCCATACACACACTAGGGGAACTTAGAGGATTTCTCTTGAGCCCTGACAACGATCTACACATAGCAATGGAAAGACCCAGCCAAACCTCCCTACCTTGAAGCCACCATTCAACCAGCCCCACCTATAGATACTTTTGAATTCACTGCACTTTGCATATAAACTGACAGCCAAGGATAAGTAGACATTTGACAAAAGCATTTAGCAGTACAGGGTTTCTCAACCTCAGCACTATTGACATTTTGGGCTGGATGATTCCTTGTTTTGTAGGC
>NW_007870513.1:0-589 GCF_000696425.1 Galeopterus variegatus
AGAGATTCTCTCTCTCCTCCTCTTTCTAAAAATCCCTGGTTCTCCTAAATACAACCTTGGTATCACCCCAATAGTAGAAAACAACCCCAACAAGTGCCTATGAAAAAAGCCTTTAAGACTCATGAATATTTAGTTCGTCCTCATGTAAAATATATGACTTTGTGTAAGGATCAGGCGAACGAGGTGCATGATTTTTTTCTGATTTATGGGCCTGGAGAGGGATTATTCATAGCAGAGCAGCTGTGTGGAAAGATTCATCCGCTGCAAAATGTGATTGTACATCAGGCAGTGTGTGGGAACGGAGCTATGACTAATGGCTGCTTTACATATAAATGAGAAGGTTTGTGCTAGGAACTGTAAAAAAATACAATCACTCAGCTGATGGGCAGGCTCCTTATCGTGGGTGCAGGAGAGGGACCACAGGAAAGGTAGGCAAATGAATGCCTCACTCTACTCCGAAAGGCTGAGCCAGGTAGGGGTGAGATTCAGGGAGCAGAACAAGGGCTGTGGGGGTTGGGAAGGTTGGAGAAGCAGCCAACTCCCCTGATCTGGCCATAGTCAGTCTCTGCATCTGTAGCTCCATCTTCCA